>NC_142932.1:105665389-105670389 GCF_046866305.1 Octopus bimaculoides | reverse complement strand
GCATACCCTTCAAAGTGGGAGGCAGTAATCCGGTTATTGGTCCATGATAAACTGCGTTGATGATCGATGTTACTATCATCACGGAGCTTTCTACTGACATATCTATGCATAGCCTTCTGCTCATATAGGCTCATCCTTTCATCTGATGATTCTTTGCGGTTGGGCATGTATTCTAGGTTATCAGACAAAGACTGTTGCTCAAGAAGCTGCCTTCCAAGTCTTATGATGTTATCAGCCTCATGTACGCAAACTTGGTCAAGGGATGCACTCCGACACTTGGTGGTTAGAAGATATTACCGAAGGGATATGATGCGACATGTAAAGGCATTTGGGGTTCATGTTAAGCCTCTGCCAACTTGTTTTCATTTTAGGCAGGGGCGGTCTACGTCACTGTTTATGCGGACTTAGTATGTATGGGGGGGGGGTTGTATGTATATAAACATAAATATGTATATTATATATATGTAAGTATGTTTGTGTATGCATGTGTATATGTATGTATATATATATATATATATATATATATATATATATATATACCTGCTGATTCGGAAGACTACTACGGATCCCTAGTTCCAGCCTCAGCTGTAAGCTTGGAAACTAACGGATAACCAATTATAGCACTTACACAGCGCACCTTTTCGTTTAAATCACCAATGAACTAAAACCCCTCATATTCTATATATATATATATATATATACAGACAGAGAGGGAGAGAAAGAAAAGAGAAGTGCTATGGTAATCTAAAAAGTGATGCTCCGAAAAAATCAGTTATCAGGTAAATTCCCGGTCCTGTTGGTGTCAACTAGGAAGGTTTTTTAATGTAGCGTATGTTTAACATAATCAGTAATGGCATGTTAATTAGAGTTTGAGATTGACTCTTTATTTATTTTTTAAAATTTATTTTGTTATTGTCATACGTTATTTATAAATAAAACATTTTATTGTTGGTGTCATAACTTGGCCGATACCGGTAAATGTCAGATTATCGCATATATTTACCCTTGTTTGCATCAACCGGTCTATCGAGTTGCGTCACTTTATAAAAACTAGAGTAGCTGTTCGTTAAATAGGACAGGATAAAATATATAAGAAGCTGAAATAAGCCCTGATATCGAGATGATAGCGTAAAATCGTAAAATAATAAAGGATTAATGTGTAGCCATAGATTACATATATATGTAAGTACATACCTACACACACGCGCGCACACACACACACATATATACACGCACACAAACACACACACACGCATATATACATACATATATATTTATACACACACAAACACACACATACATACATATATATATATATATATATATATATATATATATATATATATATATATACATGCACACACACAAGCATACACACATATATACATATACATACATATATATTTCTACACACACACAAACACACACACATAAACACACACATATATACACGCACAGAAGCGCGCACACACACACACGCATATATACATACATATATATTTATACACACACAAACACACGCATACATACGTATATGTACACGCACAGAAACACACACACATATATACATATACATACATATATATTTATGCACACACACAAACACACACACACACATATACACAAACATATATATTCGGGAATATGCACATCCATATATCGTTCTCAGAATCCCAAAATAACAATAATCGACGTATATTTAATGTAACTGTACAGGCAAAGTCATCTTGGTTTTTGATGTGATTGTTAAACAAAATATTCGCTATGTTTAAGCTCACTCATTGTATTATGAAGGTTCCTTGGACTTTTATTCCAAAGAAATTTCTTTTCATGTCGTCTGATGCTACTCTTCGTTCTCGACTGTTGCTGTTGTTGTTGTTTGTTGTTGTTCTCTTCGCCATTATCGTTTCTTAGTTATCGTTGTTTGCTATTGTTGTTGTCATAGTCGTTAATGTCAACGCCACGAACGCTTACGAATTTTATAGGACAGTTTTAAAAAAGGTCGGCTGTAAAATCAGTCGAAGTCACTCTTTTATTTTATTTTATTTTATTTTTGTTCTTCATTTGTCTGTTGGGAACTTAACGAGTTCCTTAGATCTTCGTAATTGAAGGTAGGAACAGTAAGGACGTCAGACATTCCCTTTCATCTGGAAATCTCTCAAAAAGCATCTTGTATGTAGAAATTCTTTTCTTCTGGTACACATCTCAAGCCATCGCTGTTTTAGTTATCTAGCGTCTTTATCTTTCATCTTAGAAATTCTTTAATTCTTTGATATACTTCTAATTCTCTTACATTATATTTGTCATTTGCTTGATTCTTTCTATCTCTATGTCTATCTGCCTGTCTGACTATTCATCTACCTGTCTTCATCGCTACACAAACACTTATGAATGTATTTACGCACGCACACACGCACACACGCATGTTTATATGATATTACATATGTGTATATATATGTGTGTGTGTGTGTGTGTGTGTGTGTGTGTGTGTGTGTGTGTGTGTGTGTGTGTGTGTGTATGCACCACACAAATACACACACACAACACATATACATATGTATGACAGGTTACCACACAGTTTCCCTTTACGAAAGTCACAACGCATTGATTGGCCCAGGGATATAGTAGAAGATACTTGCCCAAAATGCTGCTCAGCAGGACTGAACCTGAAACCACATGGTCACAAAACGAGTTTGTTAAAAATTTACCTGAGCCTTCATTGCATTGAGGTCAACTTATATTAAAATTCAGAACTGGTAATATAGTGCTTTACATAGTGTGTACTCCTTAAAGTTGGTAAACAAATTTCTCGTCTCAAGTTGTGTCTTTGAGCAAGAAAATATCTTTCACGTTACTCCTGTCTATTCATCTGTAAATAACTATCAACCGGCTAATGGTGCAGCTCTCCTTCCAATTGCCATATCCTGAATGTGTTGCTGGATCGAGGGAAAAGGGTCCGAAGAATATTTATGTCTGCTCAAGACTGCATAGGTACTTAATAACAATAGATTTGCGAGTGAAGGCTGGCTATATATAACTGAGAAAATGCGTTTTAGTTGCATTAATAGAGTAATGATACAGAGCATCTTTCTAAAAGATATAAATTGTTGGTCAATGAGTCTACTAAAACGCTAATGGCTTTGAGATGTAGTTTATGATATTTAGACTAGCCTATCAGAAGCGCAGTTCTATATTTGGAAGCAATATTCTCTTGTGAGTATCACCTAATTTTGTAGCGCCTTAATTTATTTATTTGCGTCAGATTTTACCCAGGATGAATTCAGCTGTTTTCAACCGGTGAATCTTACAGAAATCAACCTTGCCTTAGCAACACAGACGTCCATCTTGGAGATTATTAACCAGTTACGATTTCAACAGTGAACATCATACACATGACTTCCAGATATCGATTTGGAATTTGATGTAATCATACTAATCTTCACAAGTAACTGTCTGCGATGACATTTACGCCGTCCTGCGAAAGGTTTTCACTCAAGTACATCGCATACGAGTTTTCTCTGCGGAGAACGGAATTTGAAGTAGATTGTGGTCCATAAAAGAAAGCTAGTTTTGGGACGCAGGTTTTGCTATATTGTGAAAAATAGATTATTAGTATTCGTAGCTAGTTGGTGGGTTTTTTTTTCCTGTATACAGTTAAAGACTAGAGAAAATTAGTTTTCCTGGTACGCGGTGACGCATTTTTGTGTTGTTGAAGGCGACACGATTATCTAATTTCTCAAACATATAATTGTTTTAAAGTTTGACCTAAGGTGAGCTATTTTAGGGGAAGTGGGGGTTAGTCGTTCACATTGATTTTAGTGTTCAACTGGTGCATATTTTATCGAACCCGAAAGGATGAAAGGTAAAGCCAACTTCGATGGGATTTAAACTCAGAACATAAAGAGCCAGAAAAATAATATCATTTGCCTTTACATTTGAATTGCAATGTGCTAGCTCATTGTGTTTGTAAGTAATGTGGTATATCCGTCATTTACTAAAATATATTTTCATATTTATCATACAAAATTTATCATCAGACAGAGAATATAATCGAATATGGTGATATTTCAATTTTAAAATATCAGCCATTTTTACGAGTCCATATTTCTTTGTTATATGCATTTATATACTGATTTCGTAGAGAGTGACGAGGCACTGGGTTTTTAGAAATTCATTATGTCACCGATTTTTTTTTTAAAGTTATAACATCACTTTCTACACTGGATCTGTACTTTCCAAAAGCTATTTTTTACCTACGATAACGGCACCGAGTTCAACATTGTCGTTTGCTTTGTTTACTTCGTTGAATAACGACTAATATTATTATCATCTCATTTTGTCAAAGATTCAATTTCACTTAAACATATAATATTTAGTTGGACGCCTGCGTTACTGTATTCTTCTGCGTCATTAGCTACGAACACCATATCTTATGACATCCTTTATAGCCCAATGTGTTTTCCTCACATGTTTAGGAGGAGGCTGTTCTTCCTGGACTAATTCAACAGCGGTAGGTCTTCACACGTCCGGGTGTGATTAAGCGTACTATGACTTTACACGAATATCTACCTATCTATCTATCTATCTATCTATCTATCTATCTATCTATCTATATATATATATATATATATATATATATATATATATATATATATATATATATATAATTATAAGATCTGGTAATTATTCATATATTAATATATTAATTAATATCGATTAATTATCAGGGGGCCAGCACATTTAAAGAATCAAAGAGATTCAGAAATATTATCTGCAATCTCAGGGGATTAAGGTACATTTTAAAAATAACGTCGACCACTAACGTGGACAATTAATGCGCTAGAAATAGATCACATTTTGTGTCTATTAAGACCTAAAAAGTTCTCAACATGAAATATAGCAGCATACCAAAAACGTGAGCGGGCAAGACATTTAAAATCACATAAAAAAATCATTATTAAACAGGAACCAGGTTTCGGATTTAACAAATTCTTACCATT
>NC_142932.1:105620389-105657889 GCF_046866305.1 Octopus bimaculoides | reverse complement strand
CACTGACGACACTCGTGAATAAAAAAATAAGCTCAAGAAAACTCTAGTGAAGAAAAAATACAAAATTTAAGGACGCAATCCTGCAAGAAGAACATGAAAATTATGGATCTTCTCAGATCCAGAACGCTCTGAAGCGTACGTTATTTCTCTACTTTATCTCATCTTGCCTGGTCACTAATCATTGTTATACGTCTAGACAGAAGGTATCGGTCTTGCGCATCTGAAGGTATCATGTTAAGAATTATAAACAACAGCAGTAAAAGAAACTGTGTGATAGAAGGCGTCATGGTACCAGGAATGGTGTGAACAGAAACAATACTTTAATAACAGAACTACTAGCTTTGGAATTAAATACATACCTCATTGAAAGAATACATGAGAGTCAGACATGCATATAGACAGACAGGAAAACAGACTGAGAATTAAACCGATCTATTGATAGCTAAATAAACAGATAGATTGATAGATAGGTTTCTTTATTAGCCACACAGGGCTCAACACAGAGGGGACAAAATACAAATGTAGAGTTTTTCTTTTCGAGGGGGTTGAAAACAAAGCAGAAAAAAAAAACAAAAGTGGGGACAACGATGAAAAAAAAACATCGCAAAACGTTTGGGGTATTTACAAAAAATACGAAATAATACAAAAAATTCCCAATAAATGGGGAGGTTATCCGTGGAAAGAAAAACCTACGAAAAGACCACGGTAACCTCGGTCTTTAGCGTTACAGTTTGTTAAATAAAATTTCTTTTATTTAAGCAAGAAACGTGAGTAACTCTCTGTTTACAAAATTTTTAAACGTTTTATAGAATCATGGTCAAGGTGGCTTCGTCATTTATACGTGCCATTCTTGCTACATGTATCCATCTTTTTTCGAAACATTTGCTAGACAACACTTGCCTCTCTACTCTCACCTTCCTTTTCAAGTGATACTTGAAAAAGTTGATGAGAGATTGACCAGAGAGGAAAGTATTTGTCTCTAATCCTTTCAGATGCGTCCACCAGATGCATTCTTTGGCCATAGCCACAAGTACGATAAATACAGCTCTTCCTTCCCGTTTAAAGGAAGGAGGCGTGACGATATTGACGATAGACTCGGTTGTTAAACCGACTCGTCCCACACGCGACAGCAGTCGTTCGACATAAGCCCACAGCTCCGAAATGGTTGGACACTGCACGAGTGCGTGCAGAACGGTTTCATCGCTCTGACCGCATCTCGGGCAGGTCGGCCCCGCATTTCGCGAGCCGTGTCTATAGAGCTTATCCCGAACGGGTAGCGCCTCTCGGTAACACTGCCAGGCCAGGGATCTCTGGAAGTTGTCCATAGGTCCCGGCCCGAAAGTCGTCCTGAACAGGCGGGTCAGGTATTCCTCGTCGACGCCCAGGTTCGCCCCGAGATCGTCGTCGTACCTGCCCTCCACTAATCCCCTATAGAATGACTTCGTTGTGATGCAGCCGCTCAAGGTCGACCCGGGACGGCAAAGTTGTTGCAGAGCAACGCGACACTCACGGTGCCATTCGCCATTCCTCGGCCTCTTTTTGATCCACGACTGCAGCTCGGTCATGGAGACGAGCTGCGGGAAAGCGCGTCGCACAAACGGCGACCACACCTGCTCACCGTCGTCTACGTAGAGCCGGAGATGTCGCAGTCTCAGCGCATGTCTGCGCATCATCAACCACGGCATGCCCAGCCCTCCTTTCAGCGGGTGTTGGCAACAAACGGATCGCTTCACCATCGGAACGCTTCCTTTCCACAAAAAGCGGAAGAGGATGCGCTCCATTTCGGTGATGGCGCGATCGGGACAAGGCACGACGGTCAGGCGGTATTCGATGACGGACGCGATGTACGCGTTCGCCACCTCCGCCCGACCTTTTAGGGACAGCTTCCTCTCGGACCATTGCCGGCAGAGAGTGGCCACCCTACTCGTTATCTCGTCCCAGTTCTTCTCCGTTTGCAGGTCCGGACCGAACCAGACTCCGAGCAACTTGACCGGACCGTCCGTCCAGCGTCCCACTACTGAGGCGCTGCCGGACGGTATGGGCTTGCTTCTCCAGGTGCCGAGCAGCAAACCCACCGACTTATCCCGGTTGATTTTCGCTCCCGTCACCGCTTCGTAGTCTTTCAGCGTCTCGCCGACAAGCTCAATGTGCTCGTGGCTAGACGCTATGACGGTGACGTCGTCCGCGTATGCCGACACGCTCGTCCCGCACCCCAGTTCTCGCGGGATGCCCCTCAGCGTCGCCAGCTTCCGCAGTAGTGGCTCGAGAGTCAATACGTACAGGAGCGGCGACAGGGGGCATCCCTGACGAACCGAACGTGCAATGTCGAAGGGTCCCGATAGACGTCCATTGACACGAACAACCGAACGGATGCCTGTGTACAAGGCAGCCATCCAGCCGCGGAAAACGGGACCGAAGCCGGCCGCTTCGAGGACGGCCTCCAAGTATCGATGGTCTACCCTATCGAAAGCTTTGGATTGATCCAAATTGATCAGGGCCCCACCCATGCCAGGTTCCTTAACTACCCTCTCTATGATGTAGCGCATCAGATGGAGGTTGTCATGGATGCTCCGGCCCGGCACGGCGCACGTCTGCTCCGTGCCGACCAGTTTCTCGATGACAAGCGCCAACCGCTTGGCTAACACCTTGGCCAAAATTTTCATGTCTGCATTGAGCAGAGTGATGGACCTAAAGTTATCTATGGCGTCCCCCTTGTTTGGATCTTTCTTCAGCAGCGTTACCGCTCCTCGGCTCACAAAACCGGGAATGCTCCCGTTCTGCTGCCAGTTGCAGTACACGGCCGCCAAGACGTCTCCAAACAAGTCTGGCATACAGTTGTAAAGCTCGTAGGGCAGACCATCCAAACCCGGAGATTTGTCCGTCGAGCAACCCGCCATCGCGTCCCTCACCTCCTCCGCCGTGATGACCCCTTCGCAGCACTCCGCCTCTCTTGCCGAGCGTCGTGGCAAGCTGTGCAGGTAGGCATTAAAGTCCACCCTGCCTTCTCGCTCGCCACTCCTCCCGAACAGTCGGGCAAAATGCCGCTGAAACGCCTCGCACATCTTGCTCGGCTCGAGCAATTCGCGCCCCTGTTCGTCTACCAGAGACCGGATGGTGGCTCTGTTACCCCGCTGCGCCTCCGCCACCCGGGCCTCTCGTGCGGCTCCAACACCTTCATTCCTCAGAGCACGCATCCTTGCCCTGACAGCACACCCTTCGTGTTTAGCATTGAAGTGTTGGTCGAGGGCCAACCTCGCAGCTAAAACGTCGGATGCGATGCCACTTCGCAATGCCTCTTCTAACTTTATCACTAGCTCCCCCTCTACTCTGTTCCTCTCTACAGCTAGTGCCCTGCTATACCTTATTGCTTCCGCCCTTACTGCTCTCTTGAGGGCAAACCACCATTTGTTGTTGACGATGGCTCCCGTCAAAGCCCTCTTTACTAACGTGCTAATCCGGTCTCTGAAAACCTGTCTCGACGGGAAAGACGCGTTTAGTTTCCAGTAACCGGGACCCTGCCTATGTGCCTTATCTAAGTCTAGCGTACACGTCACAAGTTTGTGATCCGTGTAGCTGACTATGTGGAACTGTGGACATCCTAAACTATCTCTATCTCTTGTCCTACACACTATCCTATCTAGATACGATCTCGACGACCCAATGCGGTTGCTCCAAGTCCACGTTGGCACATTTGGGTGGTCGAGTCGGTACCTGTCAGACAACTGGAAGCGTCTGAGCAGGTCTATGAGGCCTTTGCATCCCCTTCTAGTTTTGTCACTCCCCACGTAGTCTAGATGCGTGTCCAAGGTAGCATTCCAATCCCCCACTAAAAGTAAGGGACGAGACGTTCCCAGGAATACTTCTAGACGTTGAAAGAAGTCTGACCGACCTGTTAAAGGAGGCACATAAACTGCCAGCAACCGAAAAGCGCCTCCATCGCTGCCGTCCACATCTAGGACAACCAGTCTACCCTCCGGGTCCGTAAATATCGTCTTTACTTGGAGATCCAGACTCTTGCGAAAAAGAACCGCCGTGCCACTACCGCCCATCCTCGGCAGACAGGGAGAAAAATAAATGTTAAACTGTCCGCCAAACATGGACTTTAGGGCCCGCGGTTCATGGAGTCTGGTCTCACTAATGGCTATGATATCCAAATTGTGTGACTTGATGTCATTTAAGAGGTACCCTTGTTTCCAAGGGGACCCTAAGCCACGCACATTCACACAACCAATCTTCACCATGATTCTATTTATACGTGTGCTTTAAAGCACAAAACAAAAGAACAAAGTGTTACTTACCGTTAGAAAGTTTTGTTTCCTCCTTGGATTTTTCACCAAGGAGGCTATTGTACAATTTCTTGCACAAATATTTCTGGAATCCCCCTACCGAGTTGGGGTAGAGGGATTTTATTGTGTTGTGTAATGCTGGTGTTACATGAATAATTTTAATGTGTTTTGGCGGTGTTGTACGTGGGTGGTTGTTGGTTTTGATATCGTTATTTGTGATGTTTGTTTTAGAGTTGATGTAATTCATCAACTCTGTGTTTGTACTGTCTATTGCTGTTAGCATTGTTTTTTTTATATTACTATTGGTGTTAGTAGTATTTTCGGGAGATGTGAATCTCCCTGCTTTGTTTGTGTTTGCATTTTGTTTTGTTTTCTTCTTACTGCGCTTCCTCTTTCCTTTCGTAGCTATTTTCCACTCCTCCCCACTCTCTTCATCGGATGATGGGAGATCTGAGGAGTCAGAAAGAGGTAACGGCAAATTTTGTGCGTCTGTGTGTGTTTCTGTGAATGTTTGTGTTGCTGTTTTTATTGATGTTGGCTGCTTGTTATTTATGTGTGGTGTATGTGATATGGGGGAGGGAGAGGCAGTCTTGGAATTTTCTTTTTTTTCTTCTGTTTTTGCAGTTTCTGTTGTCTTTTCTGTTGTGGTTATTGCTGATATTTCTGTTGTTGTTTTTTGTGTTGCTGGTGGTGTTGGTAGTAAGGTTCTTCTGTTGGGGGTATTTGGTAGTTGCTTCTGTTGTTGTTGTTGTTGTTGTTGTTTTTCTTTGTATTGTTGCCGTTGTTGTTGCCTTTTCTTCTGGGCTACTGGGCATGTTTTTTGAAGGTGAGTTTTGCTACTACAAACGTAGCAAACTGGCCTTCTGCCTTCGACGAAAACATGAAAAATTGAATCCTCAGTTAATTGGATTCTATGTGGAATTTTTTCCCAGTTTGCTGGATCAATTTGTACCAGGAGTTGAAATTCCTGGCCAATCCAGTTTTGATTGCAAACGGCAGATGCTTCTAGTATGTTTATCTCCTCCTCTATGCCTAGACATATGGCAGATACTAGCCATTCTTCCTCAATTTCAGGAGGCACATTCGAAATTTTTATTTTCGTAACCCTACGACCAAGGTACGTAGGGATCATGAGCAGGTTCTCATGCTGTAATGACTTAGTGGAGAGGTCCTTCGCTCGCTGCTCGCTGTCTAGTCTTACTTCTATCGTTCCGAATTTCAAACCTCTCGTTATGTAAGTCTTGTAAGACCAAATCGGCTTTAAGCATCTCTCAACATTTTCTTGGGTGAATTTTTCCACTGTCTTTGTCTTTAAATTAATGGTTCTGTAGATGATAGTCTTTTTTTCGATGTTTATCTTAAAGTCCGCGGGCGTTTGAAGATGGACTGTAACGTCCTTTTTACTTAGCATGCTTTTGCATGCAAGTAATTTCTCTTTCGATATATTCAAAATTCTTTTCCTAGGCTTCAAAGCCTCGGCAAAGTTCGTTGTGGTGGTGGTAGTGGTGGTATCAGTGGTGAGGACAGTGGTTTTGTTAGCAAGGACATTTGTGTCCTTGTTGTTGTTGCTGCTGCTGCTGCTGTTGTTGTTGTTGTTGTTGTTGTTGTTGTTGTTGTCACTGGTTACGTTGGCAGGCAAGACTGCTGTAGCAGCAGAGTCTTTCTTTTTCTCCATTCTCTCCTTTAACTGTGAGGAAGGAAGACTAGGAAATTCTTTTTCGAACGAAACACTGCAGACTGCAGCGTTCGTTTCACAAAAATTTTCATGGCTACAAGACGCCATCGTCTAAAAAAAAAATGGCTAGAAAGCCGAGATTGGTTTTTATATCCTGGAAATGTGCCACACAGGGCAGATTTCCGTCGCAAAAAACTTGCACCAGAGAGTCTACAAGTTGTTATACAACTTTGTATATAAAATAAATTTTACAAACAAACTTTTTAAAACATGAAAAAGGCAAAACTTACAGAGCCGACACGTCTACCGTCCGTCCATAGAGATAGATTGATAGATAGATAGATAGATAGATAGATAGATAGATAGATAGATAGATAGATAGATAGATAGATAGATAGACAGAAAGCTAGCTAAATAAATAGATAGATAGATAGATAGATAGAGAGAGAGAGAGAGAGAGAGAGAGAGAGAGAGAGAGAGAGGCAGTAGACAGACTGATAGAGAGAAAAGAAGATGAGGCGGAAAAGATGGGACAGCCTTCACTTACTTTGAGAAAGCACATAGAAAACGCACGTTTTCTAAGAGTACGAGGCCGAGACAAATCTATCGGTGGGAAAAGATGATGCAGAAAAGAAGTTACAATAATAATAATAATAATAATAATAATAATAATAATAATGATGATGATGATGATGATGATGATGATTTCATTTATTTGCCACGTGGGCGAAAGATGAGGGGGAGAATACAGAGACAGACAGTGTGGGAGTTTACATATAATAATGAAAGGATAAATAAAAAAATATACAATAAGTAGGGGAGGATGATAGAGATGTAGCCCTCGTCGTACTGGAACGCCTCTAGGGATAATAGGGGAACCTCACCGTCCGAGATCTCCCTGAACCCTATGAGCAAGTGCCCTCTCCAATTCCTTCTGTCTGACTCACAGGTCTACACTTAGAGAGGTACCATCCACTCTTGCCATTTTCACAACTTCCACCCACCTTTCGATAATATTAATAAAAATTACTACTACTACTACTACTACTACTACTACTACTACTACTACTACTACTACTACAATAATAGTAAAAGCGGTAATAGTAGTGTTAATAATGGAAAGAAAGTAGACTTTTTTGTGACATAACCGAACATCATTACAGAGATATTTGTGCGCATGTTTACTTGGTTGTTTATTATCGTTAGAAATAGGATGGTGGGAAATCTTATCGATAAGAGAAATGAAGCATTTCTGGCGGGCACAAATCGCAGGGACCGTTATAAACGGATGAAGAGCATTGAAGTTTTAACTAATTAGATCGGATTTACTACCATTCAACAATGCCAATGGCATCAAATGAAAACGTCTTTATATTTCAATTGAAAGGGAGAGAGAAAAAAAAATCAGGAAAACTATAAATACGTTTGGAATAAAATATTTTAAAAAATAGAAAGAAAATCTTTAAAAAATAACCCCTTTTCTAAAAGAATAAAATCACCACTACTGAGAAACAAATTTAAACAATAAAGTGTATAGATTTCCAAAAAGGAAACCAAGAAATTTATATCAATAAGTAAAGCGACACAAAAGAAAATCATTGAAAAATAAAAGAAAAATTGTACCGTCTCTTTGGCTGTGACGAAAGAATTATTTCCTTCTGCTGTAGTTTATTTATTTGCTGTCTTTGTCGTATTTTTATTTTACTATTTATTGGTTGTTTGTTTGTTTGTTTATATTTTCTTGGACTCATTCCCAGGATTAATAGTCTAGTATAATGATGTGATTGATACATTTACCAAATGAGAGGAAAATAGAAAAGAAAAGAAAACTAGTTCCATAGCATCTTGTGTGTGTGTGTGTGTGTGTATATATATGTATATATACAGACATACATACATATATACATACACACATGCATACACACGCACACACCGATGTGCACACACATAAATACATATCTATCTATCTATCTATTTATATATATATATATATATATATATATATATATATATATATACATACATACATACATACATACATACATACATATATATATATATATATATATATATATATATATATATATATATATATATATATATATATAGATAGATAGATAGATAGCTAGATAGATAGATAGATAGATAGATAGATAGATAGATAGATAGATAGATAGATAGATATATGTATGAATGCATGTACATATATCATATATGTGCATGCATTCATACGTATATAGGTACATGTCTTCGTTTAGACACATATACATGCATCCATACACACATATATATATTAACATTTTTTTTGTCCCTGTCCAAGGAATTTTAATTGAGTATGAATCAATTTTAGAGATGAAGGAATCTATCAGAAAAATACGCAATTTAAATTGTTTGAATATATTTTAGTATGTTGATTGGTGTGTATAAAAGTATGTATACTGATATGTATATGTTATCTGAAACCACCGACACACAACTACACAAGCATGCACACACAGTGAGAGATTGAGAGAAAAACGTAGAAACCCAAAAGAGAAAGTGAAGGATAGCTAACGTAAATGCAAATTCATGCACACGCGCATCTATATGTGTATGTGTGATGCGTTAATGAAACAATTTGGTTTCGGTTCGGACGTCCTTCTCTCCGTTTTTTCCTTGTCACTTCGATGCACAGAGATGAACTGACGCTACTTTAGCTCTAGCCCAGTGTGAAAATGTAAACCATTGCTTTTGCGTAGCAATAGTTATGCAAAACACTCACAAATACCTATTATTATCTTGTATATATATATATATATGTGTGTGTGTGCGTGTGCGTTTGTGTGCGTGTGTGTGTGTGTGTGTGTGTGTGTGTATAAAACAGAGATTTTGTGTGTGTGTATGTGTGTGTGTGTGTGTGTGTGTGCGAGTTTATGCGGGATAATTTTAAACGGGAGGAAATAAAATCTAACATTCTTCCAATGTTGCATCTTCTAGTATTGCAGTTACCCACTTCAATGGGGGAAGAAATGCTCATTCCATGTTCAAGCTCCCTCTAAACTTTGCAATGAAAGAATCTCAAGTGTGCAACATTTCCAAAATCTCTGCAATGACAACACTTCTCAAAAAAACTTGCCTCGTTGTTTGGAATGAGTGCACTATTTCACATCGTAGAGCTCTAGAGGTACTTGACTGTACCTTCCAAGACATACAAAAAAACAATAGCACGCTCATGGTTTCGGTTCGGACGTCCTTCTCTCCGTCAAACATTGCCAGTTATCCCTAAAGGATCAAAAGCTGATGAGATCAATGCATGCTTTAAAAACTCGTGTCTTTAGAGACATTTGAAAAAACTTCATCTCAGCAACATGAGAGTATTTCTACAAGGTGATCATACGAGCTTCTTAACATTGGTAATGGGATATTAACGTTCAACTACATGAAATTAAATGCGGTCAAATGATCCTTTCTCTTAGGCATCTTATGGATAAAGTATTTCCTAATTTATCTGTCAAGTACACCGATGTAAACTGGCTATGTGAAAGAGCTATACTGGCTCTAACTAATGAAATGGTTGATAAACTCAATCATGAACTTCTTCGAAAGCTAATAGTTATATCAGATATGACTTTTTGATCAATGGACAACAGTCGATCAAGATCAGGTTATTCAATAACCTGAATTTCTTTACACACTTAAACCCACTGGGATGTCAGCTCATAACTTGACGCTAAAACTGGGTGCACCCATTATGTTGCTTAGGAACCTTTACCCATCTCACCTGTGTAATGGAACTCACTTAATTGTTACTTCCATGAAGCCCCATGTCCTAGATGTAACATTTATAACAGGTAGTCACAAAGGTGAAAATGTCTTAATTCCAAAAATTCCTCTCATACTTACAGATGTTCCATTTGAATTTAAGACAATCCAGTTTCCAGTGAAACTAAGTTTTGGTATTTCAGTTAACACATCTCAGGGTCAATCACAGGGTCAAGTAGTTGGACATGATCTCTCTACTACATGCTTCTTCCATGACAAACTCTATGTTGTTTGCTCGCGAGTTAGAAGCAGCAACAATTTATTCATTTCGATACCCAGAAAAAATTACACAATGAATATTGTTTACCTTGAGGTGCTTCAAGATTCACAGATTTTCATTTCGAAATCCTATTATCATTACAATTCCAGTATATCTTAATAGAATATAGATATTTTGAAATAATTATGAGAATATATCTTTATATTTATTGTTTACAAATCTGAATAAGTACAGCAGTTAGCCGAGCAACGCCGGGTCATTCAGGTAGTATATGTGTGTGTGTTTGTCTGTGTGTTTGTGCTTGTTTATGTGTGGTGTGTGTGTTTGTGTGTGTGTGTGTGTGCGTGTGTGTGTGTGTGTGTGTGTGTGTGTGTGTGTGTGTGTGTGTGTGTGCACGTACACAATAACTGCATCCACACACTAAGAGACATATACAGAAGTATAAATTCATGTGCTTGTTTACAGTGAGGACGGTGAAATAAATTTATATTCACACCATACACGCATGATGTACACACACACACACACACACATACACACACACACACACACACGCATACACACACATATATATATACTTGGACACAAGAACCTGTATATATCTGTATGAATATGAATATAAACATATTCACATATACATACACCTGCGATTCTTTCTGTAAAACCTTCACTGAATGTGAAGTCATGTAAGGGCAGTTATAAGTACCGCAGTGATTTTCACTAATTAACGTAATTAACGGAACACACATGCTTCCTTCCCAATGTCAATCGGCCAAACTTTCACAGTTTTTTTTTCAGCAGAATCACTTCTTGCAGATAATTCTTTTAATTAATTGCTTTTTGGCCTCCAGATTTCCAAATACACAAACGCGCACGTAAACACACACAGGCACACTTGCGCACTAGAGGATATATATGTGTATTTTTGCATGGTAATATCCGTGTGTATATGTGGTTGTTCTGTGTGTGTGTGTGTAGTTTCCTGGGTAAAGGAAGTGAGCTATAACAACTTCTTTTGAATCTTCTCTGCCAATGGTCGTCAGGGCTCAGCTGTTGTCTAACTTTTTAATGACCAATTCAACTCAAGGATATTATCGTTAGAAATATACCTAAGTAATGAAAGATGAATTATGTGTGATGCTAAAGGTGACAGATTTTCGAAGTGGTCTTCTCATTAGAGTGAAGCAACTACTTAATGGTGATGATTATAACTGTTGTTGTTGCTATTTCTGCTATTGTCGCTGTAACTGTTGTTAAAGCAGTTAAACACAGGAAAACTCTGATCAAGCATATCCTCAAACATGTAATTTATTTATGGTTATTTTTATTTGTGTCTAATGTGGACCTACGCTCTTCCTCTTCCAAAACAACTGTTTGTGAATTTAGGAAATTTAGCATCAATTTCTTGCACATTAAGCGACCGTGTAGTGGTTTCCTATTGACTTTTATATATTGTTCCCGTCTCTCTCAGTTCAGCAAAAGTAGAGAACTATTTCGGTAGTGATATGTTAAGCTCACCTTCGACTCAGTCTCAACAGTTTGAATCATAACACAAAATAATACCATCTTTTATATTCTTAGATTATGGTTTTACTATGTTACTGGGAAGTTGCTTTTGCAGGTATTTTATGTCCCCTCATCACCTTTATTCTGTCCACTTATCAGGCCTTGCACAAACAGTTCTTCCTACCCAAGACGTTAATGAGTGACAGCCTATAGAATTCACTGGGTGGGCAAGTTTTTCTGCTGACAACTTGCAACAATTTAAGATTCAAGAGAAACATTATTCACGTAACTCATGCTGGAATCGATGGGGGTAGGGGAAGTACTGCGAAAACACCTGGCAAAATCCTTTACCGGTGGGGGTAGGGGAAGTACTGCGAAAACGTCTGGCAAGAGCCTTTTACTAGATTAAATGTGACAAGGGAATCTCCAAAATTTCTCCAGTGCGGACTAGATTCAGATGCTGTATGAAATAAGGCCAGGCGTATAAAATAAACTTTAGATAAAGGCTTTGATAAGCAGAGTTTGCTTAAATGTGTAAGAATGTAAGAAAGAGAGACCGACAGACGGAGGATAAACAGAAAAGACACGGATGTTGAAGAAGTACTTGATGAAATTTAGCGGATGGTAACTTGGACATTATGTTGATTGGTTTGAGGCCCAATAGAGAGAGTGTAGTTTTTATTCAATACTGTCGCAAAGTTGTGAGTTGTATTTAAATATAGGGTATATGTACACTGTATAGTGTCATCAACTAATTAGGCTGTATATAATCAGTGGACATTCTACATTGTTGTGATCGATGCTTAAGTATAACGTACATATGAACCTTATAAAATATCAGTGCCTCTTTAGGTCATATAGGCTCAGTAAACATTCGCCAAACATTGCTAACATTCATCACCATATCTTTATGCTCTTTATGTACTCACCTCAGTCAAAATCTCTATTTATAATTATTTCGTAAGGCAGTACATCGTTTGTCGTTTGCTTCAGGTATGTCCTGTTCGAGCACATTTATAATTAAAGGCATTCCAGCCATGATTATCTGTCTTAATTTCAGTCCCTTAGATGTAACCCTTAATAAGCGACATTACTCATTCCGTAAACCCAATGAAACCCTAAGCTATATCTTTTATCTTTTACTTGTTTCAGTTATTAGATTGCGGCCATGCTGGAGCACCATCTTGAAGAATTTAAGTCGAATGAATCAATCCAGTTGAACCAATCCATTTTAACTCTTCCAAATCATTTTGTTTCATGTCTTCTAAATAACAACTGGTGTTACTCCAGTCAATCCACCTTGATATAGTTTCACTGATTTTCTGCGAGTTACAAGTGTGAATAAATACATGTAACGTAAATAAATACGAAGCTTGTATCTCTTTTTTCTATTTAGTATCATTCTCTCATTAAATTGATAAATAGATGCATAAAATATCATATGTAAAATTAACATTTCTGAGCTGACATCACACACCAATGTATCTAAGACGGGACATTGCCAAGATTATTATTTTCTACTCTAGGCACAAGGCTCGAAATTTGGGGGGGAGGAGACCAGTCGATTAGATCGACCTCACTACGCAACTGGTACTTAATTTATTGACTCCGAAAGGAAGAAAGGCAAAGTTGACCTCGGCGGAATTTGAACTCAGAACGTTAAGACAGACGAAATACCGCTAAGCATTTCGCCCGGCGTGCTAACGTTTCTACCAGCTCACCGCCTTACATTGCCAAGATTATTGACAAACTAGTACGATGGGAATATAGTGGGTACTTGGATATTTTTGTCTGTGTCGAAACAATCATCCTCTTTAGACCGCATTTATTAAATATGATGCTTTCAATTCAGGTCTGACGCCTCAATTGCTTCCTTTATAAACAGAGAAAAATAACAAATGTTGAGGACTTGTTTCCATCATATCACTGGTTGGCACTCCGTCGGTTACGACGACGAGGGTGCCAGTTGATCCGATCAACGGAACAGCTTGCTCGTGAAATTAACGTGCAAGTGGCTGAGCACTCCACAGACACGTGTACCCTTAACGTAGTTCTCGGGGATATTCAGCGTGACACAGTGTGACAAGGCTGACCCTTTGAATTACAGGCACAACAGAAACAGGAAGTAAGAGAAAGTTGTGGTGGAAGAGTACAGATGGGTTCGCCACCATCCCCTGCTGGAGCCTCGTGGAGCTTTAGGTGTTTTCGCTCAAAAAACACTCACAACGCACGGTCTGGGAATCGAAACCGCGATCCTACGACCGCGAGTCCGCTGCCCTAACCACTGGGCCATTGCGCCTCCACCCATCATATCAAACAAGCTAAATAAATTCATGAATGCATGAAAGTTAGAGCGATTAATAGGACGTCAATGTTATAATTACTACAGCAGAAAATTGTAATATAGTTGACATCGAGTAGTAACGGTAGTGTTTGAAAACAGTTCTAGGTATACTGTTGAAAATAATATAGGACTATAAGATTACAAGAATATAGAAGATATATATAATGATACAAATAAACACACACACACACACATATTTTCCCAAACACAACCTCATTGTTATATGCCGGCAGAAGCATTCACACACACGTGCGCGCGCGTGCAAGTGTGGGAAAGGTTTATATTAATACATCAAAGCATAGGTGTCCGATACTGTGAAATGATTCGGTAGTAGAAATTTAATTGAAATAGAGAGATTTCGAATTCTGAAATAAATAATTAGCTTTAAGTTCCTGGGCATGATATGGGATATACTAAACGGACGGAACAGATTAAATTTCTGACGGATTATTGTATATATATATATATATATATATATATATATATATATATATATATATATATATATATATGTGTGTGTGTGTGTGTGTGTGTATATATATATACACATGTGTGTGTGTGTGTGTGTGTGTGTGTGTGTGTGTGTGTTTGTGTGTGTGTGTGTGTGTGTGTGTGTGGTTAGAGAGATATAATATCCGGGCGGATACCGCGGTGGCTCTCAGTTATGCTCCAAGTTACGGCTAACCGCAGCGATTAGTATCTAACGTCTATGATTTGTCACTCA
This sequence comes from Octopus bimaculoides, assembly GCF_046866305.1. Classification (NCBI taxonomy): domain Eukaryota; kingdom Metazoa; phylum Mollusca; class Cephalopoda; order Octopoda; family Octopodidae; genus Octopus; species Octopus bimaculoides. The sequence continues at coordinate 105,643,333 of NC_142932.1, read as the reverse complement.
CACTGTAAATTACTTTGATGGATAATTCCGTGTTCGCTTCTCTGAATGGTAATATTGTCTGGAGTGTATATTAACGTTAATTGTAACGATAGAGAATATAGATACTTCTTCATCTTCAAAAATTTATTTCCTTTTATTTCATAATTTCAAACAACATATTTCTATGGTTATTACGACCTACACGTGTTTCCATTGCACAGAGATACTGGGAAGTTGCTTTTACAGTTATTTTTCGTTCCCTCATCATATTGAAATGATACTAATCTTGTTCATTCCAGGAAAATAAGATGATATTGGAGAGTATCATAAGAGGAGTGAGTTTCTGAGATACGTTTAAGGTTGTTATCTCGAAATTGAGAATATCACAATTTTCATGGAGATCACCTACTTCATCACAAGTGGGCTCATTAAAACGACCTATACGTGTTTCCATTGCACATGCAACCGGACATAATTTTCTGTGTAGCTTCCTTCGGAGTCTGTCTACCAGCAAGTCTCAAAGAGAACTGATCACAGTTAGTTGTCTGTTGGTTGGGGTTCAGGGAGAAGTGAGGGGTGGTTGTTTTGAATCTGAGATCTGATATATTTGTAAGCTTGCATGGTTGACCTCGGTTTCACACCAGTTACTGGCCGAAGTCAGGATTCTATTTAGATCGAGGTTAATGTTACTGTTTTGGCAGACTTCGTTGTGTATTGTAGTAATTCAAGTGTAGTCCTTGTTTCGTAATGTTTTTTTTTATTTATTTATTCACAAACTTGCCTGTGATGGACAGATCCTGAACGTCTTTCTATTTGAACTTTTTGAAAATCAGTGTAAACTGTGAAACAGGTTAAAGCTTTAAATATATTAATAAAAAAATATTTTAACCATTCTCAGTGCATTTTCAACTCCCATTTTTCCTATACTTCGACCCGTGTAGAATGAAATAACTTTGTATTATATATATAAGCAAAATATACAATTAAATTAAGTTACTGAAATACCAGATTGCTAGAAATATGAGCCAACACTCCAAATACACAGATTTGCCTATTTAGGTTAAACTTACTGGCCACTTTATTATTATTGCTATTTTTGATAATGGTAATAATACTTTATTACACACACACAAACACACACAAACACACACACATCTATGTCTCTATCTATCTCGATCTAACAACCTTCCAAGCTACACACACACACACGCGTTCACACACACACACATATACACTCACGCATATACACACATACATATATTGTATCATTTAACAACGTCGTTTCAGCATCAGAAGGTCTTCATAGTGTGTAACACTTCAGATCGGCATTTCTAAGGCCAAAGTATTGTTTAGCCAGCTGGCTTCTGGCCTCTTCAGTTATAATCACACACTAGAGTTATCCCGTGGTTGCCTATCTACATTGTCACTTAGTAATACGAGAGAAGAGTTTGTTCTACGATAGCGAGGTAGTCACAGGCGTGTATACAATTGTTTGCTCAAGAAAAAACCACTTGATGTCATTCCTTGAAGAAGATATTCCGTGGCTGCTGAGTAAACTCAATTAAGAAACAAACATAGTGAATTCCTTTTATTATCGTCTGTATTTCGATGATTTTCTGGCCTACCCTCCGGCGTGATAACACGTTCAGTTAATCGTATTGTTGTATTGGTAACCGGCTTGACACACACGCACTGGGATTAAAACAGATATACACACACACACATTCATAACAATAAATCTATATGTCACTTTCTTTCTCTCCCTCTTGTTCTTACTGTCTCTCTCTCTCTGTATGTTTTTAATATATAAAACCATATATACACACATATAAGCATGTATATGTGTGTGTGTACACGCACGCACACACACACACACACACACACACACACACACACACACACACACACACACACATATATATATATATATATATATATATATAAAACAACATATATGTATGTGTCTGCAAATATATATATATATATATATATAGGCATAGATACATACACATGCACACACACACACACACACACATATATACGGAGAGAGAGAGAGAGAGAGAGAGAGAGAGAGAGAGAGGGAGAGAGAGAGAGAGAGAGAGGGAGAGAGAGAGAGAGATTGGTTGATAAAGGAACGAACAGGTATTATTCCTTTACTGTTTGCAAAAACAGGTAGGAACAGGAAGAATACGTCATTGATATGTTGTTGTTGGCACTCCGTCGCTTACGACGTCGAGGGTTCCAGTTGATCCGATCAACGGAACAGCCTGCTCGTGAAATTAACGTGCAAGTGGCTGAGCACTCCACAGACACGTGTACCCTTAACGTAGTTCTCGGGGATATTCAGCGCGACACAGTGTGACAAGGCTGTCCCTTTGAATTACAGGCACAACAAAAACAGGAAGTAAGAGTGAGAGAAAGTTGTGGTGGAAGAGTACAGCAGGGTTCGCCACCATCCCCTGCCGGAGCCTCGTGGAGCTTTTAGGTGTTTTCGCTCAATAAACACTCACAACGCTCGGTTTGGGAATCGAAACCGCGACCCTATGACCACGAGTCCGCTGCCCTAACAACTGGGCCATTGCGCCTCCACACGTCGTTGATATAATCAGCGGTTAAACTGCAACAGCAACGAGTGTTTCGCTATTTTGAAATGCAATTTAGAGCTGAAATGGGTTCCTCCATAAAGCAATGATAGATGGTTTGATATAAGGTAATGCAACCGAATTGGACCAACATAATTCTGATTCTGGAGTCTTATATAATATCAACAACAGTAACAACAACTACAACGACGATGACGCCAACAACAACAACCAGAACAGAACAACAACAGTATTGGAAATCAGTATTGGAAAACAGTATTGGAAATCAGTATCGACACGAAAAAAAAAAATGGAGTATCAACATGGTTTTTCGACCGGCTAAAATAGGATCAAAATCGTCTTCAAATTAGATCCCACTGATTCGTGAGAAGAAAAATATGTGATAGTCACGACTGGAACGCTTTTCTTAATATGTCCACTCTGTCAGAGTTGACATTAGGTTAGAGAACAACAATAATCATAACATAAGTAACAACAACAAAAATTTACAGAAACAACAATTTTCCAGCACCTCTCAATCAAATATTTCCATTTCTACATAGCCACTTTGAAATTTTCTTTCCTCTCCAAACCATTTTCACTGAATTCCTAGAGATTCTATCCTCATAATGTTATATATACGGTTACGTAGTTTCTCCTGAATATTCTCCTGCTTCCTTTTCAATTTTCTTATTTATTTTCCTTCCTTCCCCTTGCTTCTATTTTCTCTTCAGCGTTCTCGTTTCCGACTTCCATCTACCTCCCCATCTTATATATCTCCCTATCTATTAACCCTATATCATATTATTCAAATCATTCCATTTCACCAGCCCACGCAGCCAACCAACCAACAATTATGTCCACCACAACCACTTTACAACTTCAAGAGCAAATTGCTTCCTTATTCAATTAATTTTCACAAATAAAGAAAACACTAAAAAGAACGCAACAAAATCAAGACTCTTCGACCATTCCAACATCACAGCTTATGCCACAATAATGCTCTAATCCTTCAAATTTTCTTATACTTCTTCAATATTTTCTTTCCTTGTATTTATCATAGTGGTAACTGAAATTTTTGTCGTTTTGATAGTAATGGTGGTGGCGGTGAGGTCCGTGTCGGGAACCTCCTCAATTAGACTGCTCTTAATAACTTTTTTAAATATACACATAACCGCACGCATGCGCATACGCATGCATATGTCGTCTCTCTCTTTCTCATTTGTGCCGTTCACTTTCTCTCTTGCACTCAATTTTTCTCTAGTTTTTAAGTTAGTTTCATTTTAACGTGTCAAAGTCATGTTACTTATTACAGTCAATCCATCATTCACACAACTATTTCTAACACTTAGCAATTATATAGAAGAATACACATGCACATACGCACACACATATATATGTGTAAGTGAAAGAGAGGGAGACAGACGGAGAGAGAGAGACAGACAGACAGACAAACAAACAAACAAACAGATAGATAGATAGATAGATAGATAGATAGATAGATAGATAGATAGATAGATAGATATAAGTTCTTGACATCCAAAGACAGCCGGTCCCACCTAGGCCATGACTTCCGGACGTGTTGCCACCGTTTTCGAAATGCCATCTTTAGTGTGGATTGAACTTCAAGCATTCGGGAGATGCAATATCTTTGAGTTGTTTTGTATGTCTGTAGTCTTGATACTAGACACGTTTACTAAAGGTGGAGCTAAGGACTATATGTTTTTATTCTTTTAACTATTTCAGTCATTTGACTGCGGCCAGACACACATACACACACACACACACACACACATGTATATATATATATATATATATATATATATATATATATACGACGGGCTTCTTTCAGTTTCTATCTACCAAATCCACTCACAAGGCTATAGTAGAAGACACTTGCCCAAGGTGCCACGAAAGGTTGTCAAGAAAGTTCTTGCGGTTTTTAACCTTTAAATTCAGATGCACATATCTCGGCTCAAACAGAACTTTATTAATCGAAATAAACACCATCAGAATCAACACACTTTTGCCAACGCGAAACAAGTTTATTTATGCCAGTAGCGTAAAAATCCCGCGTTCGCGTGGCGATGAAGTCATTGAAAGCGTGTTTGGCATCGTCTTGGTTTTTGAAGCATTTCTCACACAGGGAATTGTCATGATGTTTGAAAAAGTTGTAGTCGGTAGGCGAGAGGGCTAGTCAGTATGGCGGATGAGGGAGAGTTCCGTAGCCCAATTCGTTCAACTTCTGCAGGGTCCGTTGTGCGACGTGAGGCTGAGCGTTGTCCTTTTTTATTGACCAATGCTGGCTGTTGTCGTCGGAGTTTCTTATGCATTTCATCTATTTGCTGACAGTACTTCTCCGCCGTAATAGTTTCGCCTGGATCCAAAATGCTGTGATGGATGAGACCGGCCGCAGACTACCAAACAGTCACCATGACCTTCTTTTGGTGCAACCACTGAGCTGAGCAACCACTTTTCATCGCAAGTCACAATCCGCTCGAGAAACAGGTCGTTCTTGTTGCGTAAAAAAGGGAAGATGACACTTCAAAACGGCATTGTTTTTTATTGTCGTTCAATTGGTGCGGCATCCATTTCTCAAGTAGTTTTGGTTTTTCCAATCTCTTTCAAGTAATTGGAAATTGTCGTACACGTTACGTCGAATTCAGAAGCAAGCTCTCGAACAGGCTCTTAGTTGATCATTGTCAACATCTGATGGCCGACCACTATGCTTATCATCTTCAAGACTCTCGTCACTGCTATGAAATTTCTTGAACCACCATTGTGTTGTACGTTCATTAGTGGTTCCAGGGCCAAACGCATCGTTGATATCACGAGATGTCTCAACAGCTTTTCGGCCCAGCTTGAACTGGAATAAGAAAAATGTGCGAATTTACTTTTTGACCATCTTATATTCAACGTTCCGGAAAAAATGGCCTAATTATTCAAAAAGAAAGAGTAACACGATTAGATAGAGTGAAATATACTTCATGATATATTCTTTTATTCTTTTATTCTAGTATTTTTGTTTCAGTCATTTGACTGTGGCCATGCTGGAGCACCGCCTTTAGTCGAGCAAACCGACCCCAGGACTTATTCTTCTAGTACTTATTCCATCGGGGTCTTTTGCCGAACCGCTAAGTTACGGGGACATAAACACACCAGCATCGGTCGTCAAGCGATGTTATGGGGACAAGCAAAGACACACAAACACACACACACACACACACACACACACACACACACACACACACACACACACACACACACACACACACACACACATATATATATATATATATATATATATATATATATATATATATATATATATATATATATATATATATATATATATATATATATACACGACAGGCTTCTTTCAGTTTCCGTCTACCAAATCCACTCACGATGTTTTGGTCGGCCCGAGGCCATAGTAGAAAACACTTGCTCAAGGTGCCACGCAGTGGGACTGAACCCGGAACCATGTGGTTGGTAAGCAAGCTACTTACTACACAGCCACTCCTGCGCCTATGTATGTATATATATATGTGTGTGTGTGTCTGTGTGTGTGTAAAGAGAGAGAGAGAGAGAAGAGAGAGCGGAAAGAAGGAGGAAGAGAGACAGAGTTAAGCAACTCGACAAAAGTGGCCGATAGAATATTACCAGATGTGTACTGGGGTCGATTTGTTTGACTAAACCCTCGAAGGTGGTGTCTCATCATGGCTATCCCTTTTCAACTATATATACACACACACACATATATATATATATATATATATCTATATATATATATATATATATATATATATATATATATATATATATATATATATATATATATATATTTATATATGTGAGTGTGTATATTATATATGTATGTGTGTGTGTGTGTGTGTAAGAGTGTGTGTGTGTGTGAGGGTGTGTGTGTGCCTCGTTGCCCTATTTGTAACGCAAGACAAAAAAAAAACAATGACGTCATAGTTCTAAAGCTTTATCGACTTGTCTCGTAATGCTTTGGTTTATGTAAGAAAAGTCATAGTACCTCGTTTATTTTATTTTAAATATCTTCTTTCCTGTATATTTAAGAAGAAATATTTCTTTAATGAGAGGCTGAATGTTTCAAAGGTCGCTTGTTCGTCTGTTCATATCAGCCAGAAATATTTCTTTGCTTTATATCAACAGTATAATTCTTATCTTGATATTCTTGTTCAGTGTTTCAAGTCTCAATGACAAGTCATTTCTCTTGTGCAATGTTTAACGGTTTCTTAAAGAAAAAAAAAGCGTTTGTTTTATTTCGTTATGTAAGTAGATAGGTAGATAATCTAAAAAATTATCTTCCCTTACTTAGTACTGATAATCATTTTGCCAATCCAATAAATTGGAACTGTAACAAGCTGCAAAAAAATTTGGTGAATTCTTAACGTCAGCCCCTGCCACACGTTGGTCATGGACTCATTGATGACACGTTCCTTCTACTTCAAGTTTATTATTTGCAAGCAATGAGAAATAAGAGAAACATGAATTACTGTAGAGGAAGAGTTACTCTACCATCATGGGCAACATATCAGTAAATTATACCCACCTTTGCATTACAACAACAGTACTTATACAAATGTACACATACAGACACATATGCTTGTCTATCTATCTATCTATCTATCTATCTATCTATCTATCTATCTATCTATCTATCTATCTATCTATCTATATATATATATATATATATATATATATATATATATATATAGGGAGAATTCACAAAAAAACAAAAGACGAAGACGGTGTAGGAAACAGACAGATATATTAGTATAACACTCAGGAATTGAAAAAAGTCTTTAACGTTTCGAGCCTACGCTCTTCCTCAGAAAGGAACACAGAAAGAAACAAAGAGAGAAACACAGAGAGAGAAAAAAAGGAATGTGTAGTGGTTAGCGATCTATCATGCCGAATCATATATATATATATATATATATATATATATATATATATATATATATATATATATATATATATATATATATATATATATATATATGTATGTATATATATATATATATATATATATATATATATATATATATATATATATATATATATATATATGTATAATCAAAATAAAGAACAATGATATCCAAAGGTAATGCAGTAGGATCGTTTCAAGCAACTGCAATCATTACATCAATTAAAATGCAGAACAATCTTCAGCTGCATGAAGACATAGAATTTAATAAAATTAAAACAGTTGGACACATATATTTAGTTAAATTCTATGTCTTTATGCAGCTGAGGATTGCTCTGCATTTAAATTGATGTAATGATTGCATTGTTCAATTAAATGGAGTTGCTTGAAACGATCGTACTGCATTACCTCTGGATATCCTTATTGCTTATTTTGATTTTAATCAGCTTATTTTGAAATTGTATGTATCATACCGTACTAAATTCTGGTGCCTCAACTTAAATACCATTTTCATCTGGATCTATCTATCTATCTATCTATCTATCTATCTATCTATCTATCTATCTATCTATCTATCTATATATATATATATATATATATATATATATATATATATATATATATATATATATATGCACATACATATATGCATGTATATATACACGCATACATGTAACAAACGTTCGTTGTGGTCGAACGAACGATTGTTGCCTTAAAGTTATTTACTTCTATATCTCTTGCAATATATATATATATATATATATATATAATGTGAGTGTGTATCACGTGATCGACCAGGCCATCAGATGGTGTTATACATATGCATATAAACATACATACATATATATGTATGTATATATGTTTGTATGCGTATATCTATCTATCTATCTATCTATCTATCTCTCTATCTATTTATTTCTCTCTCTTTCTCTCTCTCTCTCTCTATCTATCTACCTGTGTGTGCATATAGATGTGTGTATGTATGTGTACATATATATATATATATATATATATATATATATATATATATATATATATACATATGCAGATACATGTATATGTATGTGTGCATGTATGTGGGTATCTGTGTGTATATGTGTAAGTGTGTGTATGTTACTTACTCAGGAAACAGGTACATACGAACAAAAAAAAGTGACGCGACTGAAGAAACAAAAACAGTAAAGGATTGTTGCTACCGAATGTTTCTTAGTAAACAAAGATGGTATTAAAGAAGGATCCCATAGCAACGTTCTGGACATTATAGAATCCATACAGCTAACCACTTACCATTGTAACCACTTATCGTTAGGCACTTCAGATCATTTAAAGACCCGTATTGCATTCGATTCTACGCTACCTACTTAAAGATATTCTTGCTGCTAGATGATTGCTAATAAATTAGCTAATTACGTCTGTTTTAATGAAATCTTTCATATTGCTTTTGTCACTTGTTGATACCGAGTCGATAATGTCAGGCCAAACAACGCCACACCACCACCACCACCAACACCACCGCCGCCGCCGCCGCCGCCACCACCTCCACTGCCGCCACCACCGCCGCCGCCGCCGCCACCATCACCACCAGCACCAACACCACTACCACCACTGCCACCACTACCGCCGTCGATGCCGCAGTCACCGTCACCGCTGCCAACGCTACCACCGCCATCATCATCATCTGTAGTCGCCATCTTAATCTATCCCTCCTTCTCGTTATCGTTGTCATGGTGTCTGTGTCTCTCGTCTTGGAGAGGCCCTTTTCATTTTGTTCTGTTTTATTTTCCCTGCTTCCCCAGTTCTCTCAAGTGTTGATGAGCTCTCCTCCATTGTTTACATACACGTTTTATTAAGATTCTAACTCTGTGTAGTGATATTCATCGTTCTATTATACTTATTTCTGCCACTACTGTACCAACATCAAGAAATAACTACAACCACCTTTACGCATGTCCATTTTCTTCACTTTTACTCTCGTTCATCAACCTCAAATCATTTCTTTTCTCTTTTCTTTTTTTTCATTCACATTTCACCATTTACTTTTTATTATTCTCTCTCTCTCTCTCTCTTTCTCTCTCTCTCTCTCTCTCTCTTTCTCTCTCTCTCTCTCTCTCTCTCTCTCTCTCTCTATCTATCTCTCTATCTTTCTATCTATTTATGTAATTCTTTTTCTCCTTACTTTGACTCCATCCATTTCAATATCTGGATATTTAGTCAGTTACTTTCTCGAAATATTTATTTGTGATTCACTTTGCCTTTCATCCTTTCGGGATCGATAAAATAAGTACCTGTTGAACATTGGGGTCCATTGCTAAAATCTAAAACCATTATTATTATTATTATTATTATTATTATTATTATTATTATTATTATTATTATTATTATTATTATTATTATTCAGTAGTTTTATTTTTATAACGTGTTTTCACTTCACTACCCAGCGCAGCTCTGTGTGCCTTGGGTATGTGCTGTGGTTTGCTGTGGTTTGCTGTGATGCTCTTATGGTTACTGTATTGAAAGTGTTTTGCGTAGGATGTGTGCAGTGCCCAGTAGTGCAGTTTTCTGTATGTTATATATATATTTGTAAGTCCTGATGTTTTTGTTATGTATTTGTCTATTATTATTAAGAAGTTGGTGAACTGGCATAATCGTTAGCGGTATTTCGCCCGTCACTACGTTCTGAGTTCAAATTTCGTCGAGATCGACTTTGCCTTTTATCCTATCGAGGTCGATAAATTAAGTACCAGTTGAGTACTGGGGTCGATGAAATCGACTTAACCTCCACCAAAATTTCAAACCACTATTATATTCTTATTACTAATCTCCTCCTCTAATCTGCCCTTGTGGCAAAATTTGAAACCACTATTATATTCTTATTACGAAGTTGGCGAGCTGGCAGAATCGTTGGCACGCTGGATGAGTAATTATCTTCTTCTTCTTCTTCTTCTTCTTCTTCTTCTTCTTCTTCTTCTTCTTCTTCTTCTTCTTCTTATTATTATTATTATTATTATTATTATTAAGTCAGCGAGCTGGTAGAATCTTTAGCGCGCCGAGCGAGAGCTTAGCGGTATTTCGCCTGTCACTACGTTCTGAGTTCAAATTCCGCTGAGGTCGACTTTACCTTTCATTCTTTCGGGGTAGATTAAATAAGTATCAGTTACACACTAGAGTCGATGTAATCGTCTTAATCTCCTCCCCCTAATCTGCCCTTGTGGCAAAAATGTCAAATCTTTATTATTACTAAAGCGGAGAGTTGGCAGAATCGTCAGCACGGCGGACGAAAATGCTGAGTGGTATTTCGTGTGCTTCGACGTTCAGGGTTCAAATTCCACCGAGGTCGATTTTGCCACTTATCCTTTTGAGGTCGATAAATTGAGTACCAGTTGAGTACTGGGCTCGATGTAATCGACTTAACCCCTCTCCTCAAAATTTCAGGCCTTGTTCCTTTAGTAAAAAGAATAATTATTACTATTATTATTTTTGTTGTTGTTGTTGTGTGTGCTGTTGTTGTTTTGGATTTTGTTGTTATTAAGTTCATTTTCTGAACATTTTATATAAAATTTCAATTTAGTGTCTGCTTCTTCCTTCACAAGCATTTTATTCACGATCATATTTCTGTTTTCGCTGTCTACACACACACACACACTCACACACACACACACACACACACACACACACACACACACACATACATACATACATACACACACACACACATACACAAATACATACTCATACACACACAAGCACACACACACACACAGCTCACATAATTCATTCATCCATTCACACGCATATACACACAGACAGCACACGCAATCAAAACCACGTAGCACACACTTTCACACATTTCGGCTGGTTATTCTCGATATTGCTCCAATCTGGTCAGCTCCAAGGAAAAACTAAGCTAAGAGCATTAGATTCCTTGGAAGAAAGCAGCGAATGTATACAAAAACAAGGACGGAAAATCCAAAACTTACAGTGAAAAATTCAATTTAGCAATTCTAAATCAAATTTTACAATATATAAAATATATATAATTTAGAGAAAAACCTCTATTAAACAATTCAATAATGAAAACTTGAAAATATAGCCACGAAACGCGCGTAGTCTATTTAATATTATTTTTTGTTTATGTACTTTATTGAATTTTAGAATAAGAGAGTAAACGAAATACATCAGAAATGAAATGAAGTAATTATCTTCTTCTTCTTCTTCTTCTTCTTCTTCTTCTTCTTCTTCTTCTTCTTCTTCTTCTTCTTCTTCTTCTTCTTCTTATTATTATTATTATTATTATTATTATTATTATTAAGTCAGCGAGCTGGTAGAATCTTTAGCGCGCCGAGCAAAAGCTTAGCGGTATTTCGCCCGTCGCTACGTTCTGAGTTTAGATTCCGCCGGGGTCGGCTTTGCTTTTCATCCTTTCGGGGTTAGTAAAATAAGTACCAGTGAAACACTGGAGTCAATGTAATTGACTACTCCCCTCCCCACAAATTTGAGGCTTTGTGCCTGCAGTAAAAATTATTATTATTATTATTATTATTATTATTATTATTATTATTATTATTATTATTATTACTAACGTTATTGCTGTTGTTATTAGCGTGTTTCTTTTGACGGATGAACCAATTAAAGATTCTGTATTTGCTTCGTTGAATGACGTTTCTGCACTAAATCGGATTGTTCCGGAAAATATGCAAATCAACAAGAGAACGGATGTGATGGCGCAAAAACATCAAGAAGTCCGACCACAACGAACGATTGTTACATTGGAGCTCTTTATTTATTCTACGTCTCTTGCAAAAGATGGCGTCAGTGAAACTGTAGCTGGAATAAGGGACACGGATAAAATTTGCCACGAAATAGGAAATAAAAGTGGTCAAATGTCTGGCAACATTTATATTTATTGTTCATCCTAGTTATGCTACTACTGCTGTTTTTACTGTTGCCTGCAGCTGCTGCTACTTATAGTAGTAGAAGTAGTAGTAGTATCAAAGCGTCAAGCAGCCACTACTGTTAGCGCGTCGAACAAAATGCTTAGGTGCTTAGGAGTATTTCTTCAGGCCCTTTACGTTCTAAGTGCAAATAGTAGTAGTAGCAGCAGCAGCAGCGGCAATAGTAGTAGTAGTAGTAGTAGTAGTAGTAGTAGTAGTAGTAGTAGTAGTAGTATCAAGGCGGCTAGCAACCTCTATTCTTAGCGCGTCGAACAAAATGCTTAGGTACTGAAGGGTACTTCTTCAGGCTCTTTACGTTATGAGTGCAAATAGTAGCAGCAGCAGCAGCAGCAGCAGCAGCACTAGTAGTAGTAGTAGTAGTAGTAGTAGTAGTAGTAGTAGTAGTAGTAGTAGTAGTAGTAGTAGTAGTAGTACTTCTGCTGCTGCTGCTGTTACTACTACTACTACTACTACTACTACTACTACTACTACTACTACTACTACTACTACACCTACTACTACATCTACCACCGTGTTGCTGGAGTGGGTGCAGCATTGTGTTTCTGTTGTTTGGAGTGTGGAAACTCTTCCCGGTATCGTATTGCATCAGTTTTTTTTTGTTTTCTGTCTTGAAGTGTGGTGCACTTTTTGCTGTATTATTGTTTGTACTGTGTGTGTTGAGTACGACTATTTGTGTTACCTATTTTGACCCTCTGCAAAATCAAAAATTTTATTTAATTTGCTTTGCGGGAGCAACTGCTTTATCGAAAGCGTATATTGTTGTTAAGTGATCGAAATACGAGACTAGAAAAACAGCCAACAACTGATGAAGGGTCGTTCTTTATGTTGTTTGTTTTGTTTTCCATTTGTGTCTTTCGCTTTTCGAAAGAATAGTTCATGTTCCATGTACTCGTGCTTCGTATTTTTTTGTTGTACACGTTTCATGACGTCCTGTGCCCACATATGCTTATATATATATATATATATATATATATATATATATATATATATATATATATATATGTATATATATACGTATGAATGTGTGTACATATACGTATGTATATATGCTTATATATATATATATATATATATATATATATATGTATGTATGTATGCATATATATACACATATACATACATATATATATATATATATATATATATATATATATATATATATATATATATATATATATATATATATATATATATATGTATATATATATATATATATATATATATATATATATACATACATATTATTTATATTATTATATGATTGAACGCCATGCATCCTCTTCCGAGTAAGTTTATTTTTATATATATATATATATATATATATATATATATATATATATATATATATATATATATATATATATATATGAATATTTTAGAATTGAATTGCACTTGATCCTTGCTTGCAGATACAAGATGACATATCTGAAATATAAAGAATTCTATCTCTTTTGATCAGAGCGATAGTAGAGATTCACAATGTCCCACTACTAACAAGGAACAGAACAAATAATATTAAACAACTTGTCAAGCAAAATAATGCAGATGAAGGATATAGCTTATATAAAAAAAGAATGCAAACAAAATTCAAGTAGGAACAAATGAAGAAACTACTTATAGTAAAAATAATATATGAGAAAAAGATGAAAATAGGAGATGTCGAATGACATATATTAGGTAGTTATATAAAAGCAATTATTGTCTTGTGTTAAAGCTATCACTAAGACTTCACTTCATCATCTAAGTTCTTAATTTCTATGAACCTATTTATCTAGACAGCTAATGTAATGCATACACACATTTGTGTGTGTGTGCGCGCGTGTGTGTATGCATGTATATATATATATATATATATATATATATATATATATATATATATATATATATATATATATATATATATATATATATATATATATATATATAGGTTATAGCAGTACGCACGTTTCGTACAAGCTCCATTTATTCATGTAGTGAGAACACTACTTAGAATGTAGAATGAAAATGTATTCCTCAGCTGAGGAGTACATTTTCATTCTACATTCTAAGTAGTGTTCTCACTACATGAATAAATGGAGCTTGTACGAAACGTGCGTACTGCTATAACCTATTGAATTTTTGTTGCTTAACCTTCAAATTTTATTCACCAAATCTCTTGATTTTGTTTTTGGTTTTTACCCTACCAAATTCTGGTGTCTCAAACATTTTAAGTACCACATTTAATCTTTTGATTAAATCTATATTATATATATATATATATATATATATATATATATATATATATATATATACATGCATACATACATACATACATTTATAGTATTTCTGACATCTTATTATACTCTGAGTTCCTATCCCGCTGTGATCAACATTTCATCGCATCCTTCCAGGGTCGATAATCTCAAGTACAGGTGAATCACAGAAGTTCAAAGTCCCGATTTACCGCTCCCTTTTTCAAATTTCAAGCCTTGCTTCTATACTACAAACAGTTATTAATAACTCGCTGAGTTGACTGTTTGACTGAATCGTTAGAATGTCGAACAAATTGATTAACGATATTTGCTCTGTTCAAAGCTTTAGCAAGGGCAAGTTGTCCTTTTCTCTGCCGGGTGCAGCCAAATTAAAATACCTTTCACGTAGATGGTTCTTTTTTTATTGACTAACGTCCCCGCAAAACTTTCTGGTTCTCTGACTTTGTTCATTATTATTATTCTTAATTAAGACGTTCAAAATATTTTATAGTTCATAGTTAAATGGAATTCTAGTTCTTTAATACGATTCTTAGGAACGACTGGTCACTTCTCATCAACCTCTACTGAAGTCTTCGCTGGTTTCGACGTTCGTTTACGTTGTAAATTGAAATCGTACGAGTTCCGAATCAGTCCATATTTCTCCTGATAAAATAAGGCGATCGATAAAATAAGTCGACGTTGTTCAATCGATCCCGTCTCCAAAAGTTTGCTTATCTCATATTATCTATTTGAGAAATTATTACATTTTACTATTTAATTGTGTAGTTTTCTTTTAACTCGCTCAACTTTATTTTCCATTTCCTCTTCCTCATAACCCATTCTTCTATTTATCACGAAATATTTATCTCTCTCTCTCTTTCTCTTTCTCTCTCTCTCTCTCTCTCTCTCTCTCTCTCTCTCTCTCTCTCTCTCTCTCTCTCTCTCTCTTTCCCCATCTATTTCCGCCACACTTTACCTATCTCTCTCTTCCTATCTATCTATCTATCTATCTATCTATCTTACGTAGACAGCGGTGAACAGGTGTGGTCACCGTTTGTGCGGCGCGCTTTCCCGCAGCTCGTCTCCATGACCGAACTGCAGTCATGGATCAAGAAGAGGCTGAGAAAGGGCGAATGGCACCGCGAGTGTCGCGCTGCTCTTCGGCAACTCCAACAACCCGGGTCAACCTTGAGCGACTGCATCACAACTAACGCATTCTATAGTGGATTAGTGGAGGGAAGGTACGACGACGATCTCGGGGCGAACCTGGGCGTCGACGAGGAATACCTGACCCGCCTGTTTAAGACGACCTTCGGGCCGGGACCTATGGACAACTTCCAGAGATCCCTGGCCTGGCAGTGCTATCGAGAAGCACTACCCGTTCGGGATAAGCTCTACAGGCATGGCTCGAGAAACACGGGGCCGACCTGTCCCAGATGCCGGCAGAGCGACGAAACCGTTCTGCACGCACTCGTACAGTGTCCCACCATTTCCGAGCTGTGGGCTTACGTCGAACAACTGCTATCGCGTGTGGGACGAGTCGGTCTATCAGCCGAGTCTATCGTGAATATTGTCGCGCCTCCTTCCTTTAAACGGGAAGGAAGAGCTATTTTCATCGTACTTGTGGCTATGGCGAAATAATGTGTATGGTGGACGCGTCTGAAAGGTCTAGAGACAAAGACTTTCCTCTCTGGGCAATCTCTCATCAACTTCTTCAAGTATCACCTGAAGAGGAAGTTGAGAGTAGAAAGGGAAGTCTTGTTTAGTGAATGCTTCAAAAAAAGATGGGTGAATGTAGCAAGGATGGCACGTGTGAACGACGGAGCCATCTTGAGCATAACCCTATGAACAAGAAAAAAAAAATAAAACAAAAAGGCAAAAGAGAGTCACTTACTGTTATAGTTTCTTCAATGAGAATATTGACCAAGGTTACCGTGGTCTTTTCCGTGGGCTTTTCCTTCCACGGCTAAACCTAAACTGTCCTCCCCTCTTTTTACACGAGAACATTACTGTGTGATACACGATCCCTATTGACCGGCCTTTCCTTTTCTTTTTTTTTCGATCCCTTTTGATCGAACTGCCCCTTTTTCCCTTCCTACGATCCCTTTTGATCGACACCACCAATTTTTTTTTTTTTTTTTTTCCTTCCTTCCCCCTCCCAAAAAGAAAAGCTCTACATTGTATTTGTCCCATCTTCGTTGAGCCCTGTGTGGCTAATAAAAGAAATGTATCTGTCTGTCTGTCTGTCTGTTTGTCTGTCTCAGTCTTTCAACATTACATACATACGCACACGCACCACACATATACTATAATGCTTATCAGAAATTGATAATAGAATGAAGCAAGGAGACTTCAGTACTTATATAGAGTGAATACGTGTATTTATACAGTACAGAATGGCCTTATTATTCACTATTGCCAGTTTAACGACTGAATTACTAATTCTATTAATCAATGAGATTGATATTCTTAAATTCAAAGATATTTCAGGCGAAATGCCAATTTGGACAATTTATAAACAGCCATGTTTGAATGATTCATGCGCCAAAACATGATGGTATGTGAAAGCTGATATCTTGATTTTATCTTATGGCTTATGAATGATAGGTTCAATGTGACAAGACGGACGAGAGGGTGCTGAAAATTTCCTAGCTTTGGGTAAAAGAAAATACCGGAGGATCAGTTAATTATGATTTTATTCAACATATTCCCCTCTCAGGTTCCCATACCTATTGCAGTGGTCCTTCAATTTTTCTAAGCCCTGTAAAAGAACTCGGAAGGTTGGACCTCCAGCCAGGCTTTTCGAGACATCCATAAAGGCAGAAACTTTTCAGCACCCCCTGGTATATGCTAATTTAAAGATTTCACTCTTAGACATTTTCCATTTAGTAAACATCTGAGCATTTGTGCAAATAGGAAATTTTGAATATTCCCCTTTAAAAAAAAATAAAAGACGAAAATGATCCAACATGAAAAGCAAAAGAAGAATACTTCATAAGAATACTAAATGCGAAACTAAACCGGAAGCAATCAACACCTATATATATATATATATATATATATATATATATATATATATATATATATATATATATATATATATATGTATATATATATATATGTATGTGCGTGTGTGTGTGTGTGTGTGTGTGTGTATGTATATGTATATATATAGTTATTAACTCTTAAAAACCTCTCTTTAGATGTTGTGAAACGTTTTTCCATCCATCAAAGACTTCCATTTTTCCTGAGAGTTAAACTAACACACCGTTTGTTGTTCCCCATCTGCTTCTGTCTTTTGTTTCTGTACAATTTAAAGCCATATGCATACATATATGCATGCATACACACACACACACACACACACACACACACACACACATATATATATATATATATATATATATATATATATATATATATATATATATATATATACATACATACATACATACATATATATATATATATATATATATATATATATATATATATATATATATATAATTTAAAGTAAATAACGGATACTTTTATCCTTTAGACGGTTATTCCAACCTCTAACTCTACTAGCCTTTGATATATAGGCATCTATCTATCTATCTATCTATCTATTTATCTATCTATCTATCTCCCCCCCTCTCTCTCTCTCTCTCTCTCTATATATATATATATATATATATATATATATATATATATATATATATATGTATATATATACACACATATATATATATATATATATATATATATATATATATATATATATATATATATATATATATGTATATATATACACACACAACCGGTCCCCAAGAACCGTCCCCTTCCCTTGCTTATCCGCAGTCTCTGTGATATCCATTCCCTCTCTTTCTCTCCATCTATCTTACTCCTCTTAACTAACATCATTACGTCTTTCTTGCTTGCGCACCTATCTCCACTTTACCACATTCCAACACACCTTATGTTTCTTCCCATTTTACACAACATAGCTAATTATATATTTACTACACTGCTACCTGCCCTTTCCCATCCACAGCCAATCTTGTCACATTTTATTCCAAACGCTTCATTCAAAACTTCCCGAAAACTTACCTTCCACAAACTATTCTGTCATTGCATTTTCCTTTACATATAAACGATGTGTTTTGTTTTTTGCTTCCTCCGTTCTTTTTACTCACTTACAACAACCTTAATTGACCTATCCTTCGATAAACCCCACCTTTTCAATAACCTACCTATCCAGGCAACGTCACTAATTAGTTATCAGACGCAAATTATTCATCAAAGACCATGAATAACACTTCATTAGACAGCACGTTCTATATCACATTATTTTCTAATATCATGACTGCTTGACAGTATATTTACTGAATTCAACGCTGACAAGTAGACTGTCTGATTTTATATGTATGTATGTATGTATGTATGTATGTATATATGTGTGTACGTATGTAGGTATGTTTGTATGAGTGTATGTATGCAAACACGTACATATGTGGGTATGTATATAAACATGTATATATGAATGTTTGTATGATATTCTGCATATATATATATATATATATATCTGTATGTATGTGTGTGTTTGTGTGTGTGTTTTTTAATGCATATGTATCTATAATAAACTGATATATAAAAACCTACATAGAGTTATACGCGCTTGCATAGGTTCATATTCATGCACACACACACACACGAGATGATGTCAAAAATTATCTTCACTTTCGGCAACACTTTCTGAGTTGGTCACACTGCTTTCGGTGCTCGCGTGTTAAAAGGCTTATTACCTCCGCCTTAGCGAAGGCGGAGGTATTGTTTTCAGTCGTGTTTATTTGTTTGTTTGTCGGTGGACAAGATATCTCAAGAACCGCTAGATGGCTTCAGACGAAACTTTCAGGGACGTTTGGCCTTGTGATTGGCACGAACTGATTAGATTTTAGGATCGATCCAGTACCGGACACAGATTCGGGATTATTTTCCCGTTTGTTTTACTTAATTTTTGAGAGTGGTTGGGTTCATTTTTAGTATTCTCGTTTGTGAGAGCAATCGAGTTTATTTCAGATATTCTCATTTTAAAAATCATTTCTGGCTAATTGTTGAGAGGACGTTGGTATTGCCTTGGCGGAGGTTTGTACTCTCTGAGTGATCTTGTTCTTATTGTTATGCAACTGAAATTTGACCTTGATCACTTCAGTTTTCTTTCTTGTGTTACAGAGTAGACGTAACTGTTTCATTCGCAGTGTGCAGGAAGAAAAGACAACTGTGATCGAATTTCTCTTGTCTGAAGTGTGTCAGAGGTTGGAATTCATCGCAGGCTTTCAGTACAAAAGAGGGACAGGGCTCTGCAGTATAGAAACGCATGTGTGTGTGTGTGAGGGTATCAGGAATTTTTAAAAGGCCAGACACGTGTGAAGCACGAAGACGGTTCAGGATTCTCATCAACCTCTATCACAACGTGAAGATTCAACAAACCCGAGAGACGGTTCTCATGAACCGACAAGTGATCATAGATTAAGTGGCATGTTTTCTGCAAATTAGTCGTGGTTCTGCATACGAAATCATCCAGGACAAGCTTCGCTTCCGTAAAGTCTTGTGAGGCGGGTACAAAGAGAGCTTACCGAAGCACATAAGCACAATCATGTGGAGATCTCTCAACACTTATTCGACCGCTACAATGAAGAAAGTGAATTTTGTTTTGGGATAAATAGTCGCAGCAGATGAAATTTGGGTCCATCAATGAGCCAGAACCCAAAGGTGGAGGGGAATCGACTGGAATCGCTTGCGAAAAAGAAATTCAAGAATCAACCTTTCGTAGAAAAAGTGATGCTCACCTTTTTGGGGAAGGCAAAAGGGCCTACTATACTGGAACAATACCCAGAAAAGGGATCTACAATCACTAATGTAGGCAACAGTGAATTACTGGGCAACAAACTGAATTCGCATCAAATGCTGCATCAAATAAAGTGTTGTTGCTCGACACCATTGAAATGATTGAAAAATTCGGTTTCGAATTACTGGAAGACCTTGCATACTATTCAAATCTTGCTCTATCCGGCCATCACCTCTTTGGATTGCCCAAGCATCCTTCACGAGGTTGTCGAATTCATACAGACGAGGAAGTGGAGGAAGTGTTGTATAATTGTCTGTGAGACCAGCCGAAAACCTTCTACTCCAATGGAATAAGCAAGCTTGTGAACTGCTGGGAGAAGTGCATTGCAAATCAAGGAGACTATGTTGAAGAATGGTGTAATTGTTCAACCCCTGTGTTTTCAATGTATTAAAGCTCTTTATGCGTAGGTATTCGTAACGTTTTGTTTTAGTTCATATACCTCATAGCGTTATCTCCTTTATATTGTACATATTTCTAAACTGTGCAGATCCGCATTTGGATTATCTTTATTTGCAGATATTAATATTTTTGTTCTAAAGATTGTTTAACATCAATTGATATTGATTCTTCGATTAGTAGTGATCGAGCTTGATTTGAGCTTTCTTTTTCTGTCTAGCCTAACCAATTCGTTTAGCAACCGACTGAGAATATTATAACTTATTATTAGGATAACTACAGTATTTATGTTGTTTTATTTTTTAAAAACTGTAGCTATAGTTTATGTATTCATCTAATGCGTTTTTAATACTCCTTTCTAAAATTTTCTTTCATTTGTGTTATGCACTATCGTGTTCATTGATTTCCAAGCATTTTTAAGCCAGCGTTTGCTGTAGATCTCTTATCTCAAATTACTTTATCTAGCATGATAAACTGTTCTTAATTAATTTTCCTCTCTTCAAGGTTACTATGGCATATTCCTCTAATCCAAATTCTATATCAATTCCCCTCGTAAATCTTTCAACAATATACAGCAGTAATTATAGTTATCAACTGCAGCATACAAAAGAGGGCTCATTTTCCCGACTATTTAATCGAATCTTGCTTTGTTTAGGCGGGCTTTCGAAATAGCAG
Organism: Octopus bimaculoides; assembly: GCF_046866305.1. Lineage (NCBI taxonomy): Eukaryota > Metazoa > Mollusca > Cephalopoda > Octopoda > Octopodidae > Octopus > Octopus bimaculoides. The sequence continues at coordinate 105,621,668 of NC_142932.1, read as the reverse complement.
TCACAGATAAAATAGAATTTTTGTGGGGTTTTTTCCGGTATTTTTCGTCGTTGCATAATATCGCACATTCTAAACCACATAATTTGCATTGAAAATAAAAATTTAATGCCCATGTTTTTCTAACTTCTTCACTTCCTCTCTGCATCGTGCCTTCCGAGTAACTGTCACTGAATTGTCAGTTAAAGATAGTAGTACGGGGCAGTACCTACGTTTGCGAGCCAATATATGTCTACGTAGTCGCAAGAAGACGTAGACTCCCTCTCGGTCCCTTAAATTCCGAAGAACATACAGGATGTAATAGTCAGCGGAAGTGAGGGTACATCATCACTCTGCTGATACTCATTACAGCTGAGTAAGCTCGAGGAATGTGATATGAAGCGCCTTGCTCAAGGACACAACGTGCTTCCTTGTCTTGGAATTGAACTCACGAACTGAAGACCACGAGTGGTACATGACCATAAGCCTTGTGGTCATGAGCAATCACTAAGCTATGTGCATTCACGGACAGGATAAAGAGCTGATGACAGAAGTTTTCCCCTCCGATTTTCTTTGTTCTCCTCAAACCTTTCAGGCACCACTTGAAAGCGTAGAATATTGGCTGTAGTTCCAAGCTTTATATAGCTTCGTCTGTCAATGTTCTGAGTTCAAACCCTGCTGGAGTTAACAGTTTTCTACCTCACAAGTTTTGATATACAGGGTGCAGTAGAAGTTACACCCTTTTAACAGTTAATAAGTGTCTTCTACTATAGCTCCGAGCCAACAAGACGGAAACTGTGAGGAAGCCTGTCAAATAGTATATGTTTACCGGCGTGTGCCTTTGTGTTTATGTTGTGCTTGCATCTTCCCGCACACACATCGTTTGATAACAGGTGTTGGTCTGTTTATGTCCCTATAACCTAGCAGTTCGGCAAAAGAGATTGATGAAATAAGTAACATAAAAATGGTAATAAATACTGAAGTCGATTTGTTCGAATTAAGTCTTTCAAGGCAGTGCCCCAGCATGGTCACAGTTCAATGACTAAAACAAATAAAAGATAAAATGATAAAAAGAAAAAATTAATATATTGATAAAGGCTGCAGTTGTTTTCTGGTGCCCGTAATGCTGGATCTATTTCTTTACTAAAGTCCCCCTCCCATTTACGCATATTTTGTTTTCCTTGTACCAATGTTACAAAGTCATTCGCTAACGTCATTTGTTGTTACAGTCAGTTGTTATTGCTTTTCCAGCTGGTGCTACACATGAAATCGTTTGCTGTATCCAGGACCAGAGCTACACCAC
>NC_142932.1:105610389-105617889 GCF_046866305.1 Octopus bimaculoides | reverse complement strand
GTGAGAGAAGGAAGAGGAGGCAGAGGAGGGGAGAGACAGCAATCACTGCCAAGACTGTGCAAATAGCATTCCAAAAAAAAAGTGATTTAGCTAGTTACTGTCACACGATATTATGCGAGGCTTCCGCTTCTAAAATGAATTCATATGCACGCTCATTCACATACAAAAATACATGCATAGGTACAGATATGTTCACAAACATACAAAGTTTAGCTAAGATACTCACATTAATATTACATACATACATACATACACATTATGAAAGCATTACAATTAGCCAAAACCATACAACCACTAGTGGCTGCTTATCTACGTATAACCGAGATTTGGTCTATTACTTAATTCCTCTCGGAGGAAATGAAATAAATGAAATATGACGAAATACATTACCAATTTACCAATAGGATGTCCTACCTGGTGGTGGCTTATCCCTTCTGTTCTCTCTGTAAACCCACTTTTGCACCTGCTCACGAAACAATGGTTAAAGAAATTAATCGAGAAAGATTTCTCACCTTTTCTTTGTAGTGTCAACCACACCAAATGCAATTGTGTCTTATCTGATTTTCCATTGATATTGGAAAGATATTCGGTTAGTCTACAAGTGTATTTTTTATGATAAGGAATTGAAAAAAAACTGTTTACATTCAAGTCAGAACTACAAATACTTGGACAAGATGAGAATGTCAGGTTTGGCAACCCCATTAATAAGGTGAAGGCAAGAAATAAATACCTCAAGGTTGTAAAGAAAATTCACTCATGACAATTGCCAACCGACAATAGCATGTCCTGAACAAAACCATTGTAATCCATTTCCTAACACGTATACTTGATCATCTGAACTGCTATCGAAATGAACATAAGAACTCGCAATCCTGGAAATTCAAACATCTATGGGGATATAGACTGATTGTATTTTCCATACTAGGAGATAGTGACCTCGCATGTGCATTGGTATTTTACGCGAACTGGATTACAAGCGATAAAAATGTCAGTAATTCACTTATCGCAGTCTGACTTCGTAGCAGAAAAGAAAAGTGCTCATACGACTTTATAAAGGAAGAGTACAGAATCTACACAAGGGACGCGATCTCAGTATATATTACAAATTAACAAACACACAAACATGCGCACATCTAATTCCCGTTTACGGACCGCTGCGATTCATTTGACTTCTGCTGATGTTTGTTATGAGAAACGAATAAAGAAAATGACTTGAGTAGTATTCAGTTTCTGTCAAAGGTTACGTTATCTTATTCAGACTCAATTCTACAGCAGTGGAGAATATCACTTAACGATATACGACTGAACAGTAGTAAACCGTGGTCATTGACAGCAAACTATATTGTCCATGGACATATCATGACGCCGGTGAAGGGATTCTGACTGAAAGCATCATATACAAGGTGAAAATGAAGTTTAGGAATTTTATCTGAGTTATCATGGGTGACCTTCTGAGAATCAAATGTATGCTGCAATAGCGGCAGAGAAATATTTTCCTGTTAAAGCTACAAATTGAAGATAACAGAATAGCAGATACGGTTGAGAGAAATACTAAATATCATAGAGGGTTTAATTTTAAAGCAACAGAATATTGGATTACACTAATTCCTTTACACTTCTCTACCTACATATCGGGCATGTTATTTATATTTTATAATACACAAACTACATGAAATATATAGACAGATAAATTGAAGTAGTGTGATATAAATGGCTTTCTAAGAAACAACATTTGTAATAGTTAAGTTAGTTAATTCAGAGGGTGTGTCCCAGCCAACCCCATGTCCTCCTCTTGATCTGGCTTTTGATTGGCTGCTGTTTCTCCTGTAACCACAAGACTTTGTTTGTGAGTTTGTTTTGCCATGTCACTCGAAGGATGTTCCAGGGACATCTATTCGCAAACATTTAGAGCCTGTCGATTCACCAGGTTTCATACACATGACCATCACCCTTTACTTCTCGCCATCTTTAAACATGAGTTGCTGTATGTATACGATTTGCCTATTACAAATATTTAGTGGGAAAACTGTTTGTGTGATAAGCAAACACTAAGTATATATTTGTTACACTTATGTAAGGAGACAAATATATAGCAATAACGCGAAGAAGGAATGATGGTAATGCCATATTCGAAAGCGTTTTTGGTTACATTTAACAATGGTGAAATAGATTCATATTTGTAGCATACTTCTATTGTGATTGTGTAGTTTCCTTATTGTTTTTAACTGAATTTGCGAATCTGAAATATTGAATATTTTCATTAAAGAGTTGCAGTTAGACAAAACCAGATTTCATTGAGGAATATGCTTTTGTCGGTTGACTCGACACTATATTATTGGTTTATATTACTTATCTGAAAATGAAAAACAGGAATTAGTCTCGCCAGAAATTTGAAATCAGAATGTAGATCGTTTAAAATGATATCACAATGTATGTAGCTCTGTAGGTCCAGTCTTTATCGATTTTTAGTTGTTTTTCGTTTTTAAAGTCATCGTTATATTGATTTATTATAAACACAAATAGCATTAGACGTTAAGGATTTTGTGATGTTCATTCCCTTCTTATAGACATTAAATGTTGCGCTTAAAATAGCGTGTGTATTTGGGACAGAAAGATATTCAGCCTGAAATTTTTATCTCTAGGAATTAGATAAGGAGGTTATTAATCTTATGAATGCAAAGGAAATATTGACAGTGAGATAAACGTTGACAGTGAAGATAAACGGAAGCAGTGGAATAATTGTTGATATAGTGATAAATGTTAGGGAAGATGCATAAGTGTTTCAAAGGCTGATATTGACTAAAAAACAGGAAGCTATGGAGTCCTGGATATTATTTGTATTAAAAAAGAATAATAATGGTAAATAATGAAAATAAAAAATGAAATTCCGAACAGTATTTCTATGGAAAATATCAGTTGGACTATCCAGCTTGCCTACAACGTAAATTTAATGCAGTTTGGTTAGCATGTAGATGAATATACGTTAAAAACTGTCAGTAAATCAAGATGATAAAAACTGATAAAGGTTCCAGATTCAAGCGTTATCTACAAGACAAATCTAATGATTAATTATGGCCTTTTGATAAAACTGATATCAAACGTGGCATTGATTAAGAGTAAAATATATTTGATATCTATAAATTTATCTTTCTGTAACAATGACAACTCACGCATCTATTTAAGAGCCAAGTGTTCGGTTTAAAATATTCATTGTGTATATGAGTAGGGAGCACTTATGATTTGTTAATACAACTGCCTCTTCTGACTATGACATCTATCTATCTATCTATCTATCTATCTATCTATCTATCTATCTATCTATCTATCTATCTATCTATCTATCTATATATATATATATATATATATATATATATATATATATATATATATATATATATATATATCTAACTATCTATCCCTATCTCTCTATGCCTTGGCATTCTCTTTTCTATTCTCAACGATCACTGTTCATATAGACACATTAATATGCATGTATTTATATGTGTGAATGAGTGCATTTCTCTATGTGTGTAAGAATGAACCTAGAGATCAATTTGCCTTCCTTTCACAATGGAATATGATTAGAGTGGGATCGAATAATCCACAGATGAGTTAAATTTCCAATGGCCAAAGAAAGCGATCCAATATTGACTTCCGGGTGGAAGATATTGTCAGGAGGTCGGTTTCTCACAACTTACTCTTCCATCACCACACTAAGGGTCAAAATCTTCCTGCCTCAAAGATTGAAAGTAATCAGCAAATTTGTTCAGATGGAATTTTAGGGTCGTCACATGCAACATGTAGATTAACTCTTCGGTATTACTATTACGTGCATGCACATGTATGCGTAACCACACACTTACACACGCATATGCTTAGATAGAATATCAAAACTTCTATTCTTTAGATGACATTTTAAGGAGGAACTTTGTTAAGAAACAGTAAGGGACTCAGAGATAAGGTTTACTTTGTAAGTGATGACCTATTGCTTAGTCAGAGTTCAATATGATATTACTGTCATTTGGCTGATGAGACTTGGTTTCAGGATGACACCCTGGTATGAATTCTTATTTCAGACAGATGAAAGCAGTAGATTGGCAAACATCGTGCAACTCCAGGTAAATATGACATTTTCTTTCTATTAATTTTCATACGACATTTAATGGACGACTGGAATTTACTTCTTGACTAGCGATATGAAGTTACTAGATATCGGACAGTATCACCTAGCGCACTATTTCAAGAAAGATACTTAAGACCACAAGTCTTAGTGATACATTCTTCTTTTAATTTCATGCCTACATCACACATAAGGCTTCTTTCCTCTATCTCTTCCTCTTTCTCCTTCTGTCTTTCCTTTTCTCTCTCTCATTCTCTTCTCTTCTTTCCTCTTTCACACTCTTGCCCCTCTCTCTCTCTCTCTCTCCCTGATGCCATGTCAATGATTGGACTTTGCACCTGTTTCTACGTTCTCTATCCGTCGGCCTGTCACACTTTTTCAACTGTTATTCCTTAGATGTGTTTGGTCCTTGTGCGCTTCCTCCTTCCTTTAGGGGTCCATATAACAACTGATGTAACAGACCCCACTCTCGGCTTTCAAACTAGTGGATCATCTTTACTTCTCTTTCCAGGTTAAGAACCACTGCTTTTCCAAGGTGTTCTGGATTCTTTTGAGTGTTTGAAGTTACTGTAACCAGAAGTTTTTCAGAATCAGACGATCATCCAATACCAAATTTTCAAGACCTCACCGATTGGGGTTGGTTTTCTGTGGGTTTTTTTTTTTTTTACTTTGCTTCGACATTCGTAGTGCTGCATACGCTCATGGTTTGAAATTAGAATTTTTTTCTCCTAGCCTAGTGTTTGACTCCATTCTAAGAGGATGCTGAGAACTAGTCTTGATAACGCACCGGTAGCTTACAGCAGTCTTGCGTTAGTTACGAGCAAAGTAGTGCCCACCTTGCTCTATGTCCCAATGTAACACCCACATTAATGTAGCGTGGTAGTGCGACAGGAGAGTGCGCTCCTTCCGTGCTATGCAGTGAGCGCTCCAAGCCGGGAGCTCTTGGCAGCACTTTGGTGAGACATTGAGGTGTCAATAACGTCCGAGCTGCGGTAGCACTTTTCATATACGAAAAAAAAAAAAGAAAAGAAAAGAAATGATTTTTCACTGGGGGAAGCTGGACACACGAAAAACAAGTAAACGTATGTTTATCACGCCAGCTTTATGGGTAAGAACACAAACTGTATATAAAGAAGTTACAGATTCAAAACGGCTAATATTATATGCGTTCAAACGTATACCAACAAATCTTCCACGCGACAGTCATCAGATATTTATGTTAGGTTGGCTCTTTGCTACATAGTATTTGTTATCCTGTGCACATTTATTTACGTATCCATGCCGTAGTCACATCACATGTAACGGAACCCATCTACTACCTACTGGGATACGCCAAAGCATATATATATATATATATATATATATATATATATATACATATACATATACATACATACATACATATATATATATATATATATATATATATATACATATATATATATATATATATATATATATATATATACAGAGAGAGAGAGCGAGAGAGAGAGAGAGAGCGAGAGAGAGAGAGAGAGAGAGAGAGAGAGAAAGAAAGAGAGATACACAAACACACACATAAGTATGCAGACATACAGATACACACATAAATGCACGCGCATGTGTGTTTGCATGTGTGTGTTGTTGTGAATGTGTATGAATGTATGTGTTTGTGTGTGTGTGTGTGTGTGTGTAAAACTTGCATCCCGAGGGACTGTATACATTTGTTTATAGTTATAGTTCTGATAATTCATAAGCTTTCACGTTTCTCAACAGATTTCGGTTGTTATTCTATCATTATATAATGACTAATTGTAAATGTAATGAATATTTGCTTCCAATTGCTTAATATAGAATCGCCTCGAACAAATTAATTATAATTTCATTTCGAACTCAACCTGCATATCGTATTGAAGAAATTAACTGCTAAATCCTATTCTCCGCATTATTAGTTGTTCCCACACACGACATCGGCATTTAAAGAGTTTTATTTAAATAAAATAAAATTAAAATCTAAAATGCTTTCGCTTTCGATTCAGCAAAAACAGATTTGGACCAAGCTATAAATTTATTTATTTTTTTTTTTTTTTTACAGTGAACTAAATTCAAAATTTTTTCTGCTGCTTTAAAATAGATTTATTAGTCTCAGTTTTCGAAGATAGACGATATTTTCTATTTACTTCATTTATTAAAACAGATTTTATTATATTGCTAATAACGGTAGCCAGCTGGCAGAACCGTTAGCTTTTCGTCCGTCTTTGTTCAAACTCCGCCGAGGTCGACTTTGCTTTTCATCCCTCAGGGTCGATAAAATGAGTACTAGATAAAATAAGTACCAGTTAAGCACTAGGGTCGATGTAATCGACTAACCTCTAACCCTGTCCCCAAAATTACCGGCATTGTGCCAAAATTTCATATTATCAAACTGCAAAGATTCTTATTCTCATAATAAATTAATCACCGACGATGTGAAATCCATTACCAACAAGTCTAATCAGAAGTAACTTAGAGAACTACAGCTGGCCAAGTCTGTGCAATGTGGTATATCATCCAAAGATTTGACATTTCGAATCCCATTCCTAGTGCTATCCTGTGTCCATTTGTCAATATACTTGATTCTCAAATGTCTTAGTTATTATTTCTTTCAGTTGTAAGTAGGTATAGAAAAAGGTAAAACTTTTTGCTACAAACAGTGGAGACACTACCTAACGATTGTTCCGATGGTCAGATATTGCTAAACTGATTTGATCTGGACATACTGTAAAAATAAATAGCAAAGATCACAAAATGACTGTAGTGTAACTCCTGTTTATGAGGTAGAAAATCTTTGTTATTTTGGGTACTTGAGTAAATATATAGATTTAGTAAATGGAGTAAAATGCATATGTTAAATGAATTCTTTTATTTCCATATGCGTTTTATTCCATTTACTAAATTTATATATATATATATATATATATATTATCTGAAGTGTACAGTATTAAATACCCATCGCGGCTGATCTATCTATATGTGTGTGTGTGTATGTGTGTGTGTGTGTGTATGTGTGTTTGGTGACTTTGAACGTGCGTATGCGCGTGCGTGTGTGTGTGCGAGCACACGCACGTGTGTAACTTTGTGTCTGTGGTCGCTCCCCACCACTGCTTGGCAACAGGTTTTGATGGGTTTACGTTGCTGTAACCTAGCGGTCCGGCAAAAGAGGTCAACAGAATAAATACCAGGGTCAAAATAGAAAGAAAAAAAGACAGAAGTAAGTTTTGAAGTAGATTTCACTCGACAAAAAAATTCTTATTCTTGAAAGCGGTGCTCCAGCATGGCCGCAGTCTAATGACTGAAACAAATAAAGGATAAAAGACAAATGATTACACGTCGGGCTACAAACATTTCAAGTGAGAAGCGTC
>NC_142932.1:105602889-105605389 GCF_046866305.1 Octopus bimaculoides | reverse complement strand
TACAGTAACCATAAGAGCATCACAGCAAACCACAGCACATACCCAAGGCACACAGAGCTGCGCTGGGTAGTGAAGTGAAAGCACGTTATAAAAATAAAACTACTGAACAACAACAACAATAACAACAACAATAATAATAATAATAATAATAATAATAATAATAATCCTTTCTACTAAAGGCACAAGGCCTGAAATTTCGGGGCGAGGACTAGTCGATTATATCGACTACAGTTTTTCACTGGTACTTAATTGATCGATCCCCGAAAGAATGGAAGGTAAAGTCGACCTCGGCGGAATTTGAACTCAGAACGTAGCGAGAGACGAAATACCGCTAAGCATTTCGGCCGGCAAGTTAGCGATTCTGCTAGCTCACCAACCTCAAATAATAATAATAATAATAATAATAACAATGGATGCATGCTACTGATATAGGAAACAGCTGGTGTGTTAATATGATATCAATATACAGTTTACCTAGAACAAACTGCTCAATTGTTTTAAGGTCTACTGATCAACTTAAGATTTGTGAGCAAATGATCTTTCGGTATTAAATAAGTGGAGCACTGAGGCATTAGAATAAAGAGACTGAAAATTTATTAGTCGTTGGAAGTGCTCTGAACACGCATGACTAGACAAGCGTATACATTCTGTCCCGTTTGGTTTCGTTTATAAGACTAAATTTTGGTGACAGATGTGTTTACATAAACATCCATGGCATTACGGAAGCGTTGTGTTCTAGAAAATATTTCTCCAACTCGGGATACCATAACGCGAAACCTATTTTCTCGTCGATTTCCTTGTAATAAATCGTAACACGGTTCCGAGGGATTTTATGTTTTGTTCTTTAAATTATAAATAAAAGCAAATGAAACAACCACTTTACGCTAAAATAGTTTTAACACACACTGTACAGTATATATACAAAGAAAGATTTGAAGAGAAACTCATCAGACAATAAATAAATATACAGTAATGTTGTAGAATGATACGGTAACTAAACTAGCTTCCCCATGAAGCTTACCTGGTGAAAATTTTTATTTTATTTTATTCTATTTTCATTTTACTTGTGGAGAAAGAAAGGGCAGTTCCCATGATATTTGCAGTTCCTCTGAGACCGTTGAGTTTGATGCCGTTAATATTTTGTTTCCTGTATTGCCGGTCAACCTTTGCTGGAAAAACATCAACAAGCAGAAAATTCCAGGGGTTGATGCTCTGAGGAGAAAGGACTGGATAAAATGGTAAGTGTGAGCCTGAGATAACTAGATGCACCAGAAGTGACAAACGGCGGGAAAAACCATTGGGTCGGAGATTCCTTAATGGTGGATGTAGTAGAGTTGTCAGCTCCGAGGAATGGAGACCATTATAGTAGTGACAGGTAAGACAACGGGAAGATACAGCCCACCTAAGTTGTATTCAGCCCTTTCCGGACACGTGCAAAGGTTCAAGCGTTTCAATAAATGATTAAATACCAGTTAGTCCATGGCTCTTCTCTGGATGCACTCCAGTACGTCTGCGTTCGTAGTAACAGCATCGTTCCACATGTAGAAGTACTCTAGTGTAGGGTTTCTTATCTTTTATTTCTTATTTTTTACTGCCCACAAGGGGCTACACACAGAGGGGACAAACAAGGACAAAGAAACGGATTAAGTCGATTACATCGACTCCAGTGCATAACTGGTACTTATTTGATCGACCCCGAAAGGATGAAAGGCAAAGTCGACCTCGGCGGAATTTGAACTCAGAACGTAGCAGCAGACGGAATACCGCTAAGCATTTCGCCCAGCACGCTAACGTTTCTGCCAGTTCGCCTAATGTAGGGCTTCTGGCTGTGTGGGAGGATTGTGCTTTTATGTGGATATAAATGGGTGTGTGGGGAGATTGTATATTTATGGTGAAAACATGTGTGGGAAGATTGCTGTTATGTGGAGGTAGTAAAAGTATGACCTATATATACTCAGATTCCCACATGATTATTGTCATGTGGGATTATATGGGAAAGTGAGGAGGAGGCACAGTCATGTAAGAAAAATGAATACATGTGTGGATGATGTGGATATATGAGGATAATCGATGTGTGAGGAAGCGACACCCACACGTAGTGTTATGCGTGTGCGAAGATAACACTGTTATGTGGGTATATGAGGATAGGTGATGAAGGAGCACTATCATGTGGGAATATATAAATAGGTGAGGAGGGGGTAGTGTCATGCAGCAATATGTGGGTGGGTAAGGAGGGGCATCATTATGTATGTGTAAGGAAGAATCGCTGTCATGTCAGGGTATATGGGATGTGAAGGTATGTCACATGTGTGGGGATGACAGTGTCATGTGAGTGTGTACTGGTATGTAGTGAAGCCTCTTTTTCATATGCAAATGATAGAATGTAGGACGAGGTGAATGTTGGGATGGAGTAGCCATGTGGGAATATACGAATATGTGCGGACGTGACACTGTACAAACATGAGGGGGGATATGAATGTGTGAAGAGGTAGCAATATCA
>NC_142932.1:105567462-105587462 GCF_046866305.1 Octopus bimaculoides | reverse complement strand
GATGTAATGAAATAAACATGCAGTACTCCAGCATGACCACAGTTCATTGGATAAAACAAATAAGTAAATGAGTTGAAGGCGCATTTATACACGCATCATTACATATACACACTGAGTTAGGGGTATGTAGACATATAGATAAACCTACGTAAATTAAGTAATACATTTTAAAATGCAAGCATGTAGGCGTAGGAGTGGCTGTGTGGTAAGTAGCTTGCTTACCAGCCATATGGTTCTGGGTTCAGTCCCACTGTGTGGCACCTTCTACTATAGCCTCGGGCCGACCAAAGCCTTATGAGTGGAATTGGTAGACTGAAACTGACAGAAGCCCGTCGTATATATATGTGCGTGTGTGTATATGTTTGTGTGCCTGTGTTTGTTCCCCCAACATCGCTTGACAACCGGTTCGGCAAAAGAGACCGATAGAATAAGTACTTATAAAGAATAAGTCCTGGGGTCGATTTGCTCGACTAAAGGTGGTGCTCCAGCATGGCCACAGTCAAATGACTGAAGCAAATAAAAGATTAAGCCTGCGAGTGAGTCTATGTAGTCACTCCACTTCCATCTTCAAACAAGTCCTCTTAGATAACGTGGTCTTGTTTTAGAGCCTCCAGCAGGAGACAACACTGGATTCAGAAAAAAACATTCCGTCGTTCATAGGCAAGGATGTATGCCCTTTAAGAAACCCCGATCTCAGTCCGTTGGATTCCTCTATTTAGTCCATTTTCGAGACGAGGGTCTCGTGCACTCCTCATGCTTCGCTCGACGCTCTGAAGGCATAACTGCTCCAGAAATTAGCTTCGATTCCGCAAGAACAGCTGCGTAGTGCGTGTGATACATTCGCACCTAGACTTAAGGCTGATTCGAAACAGAGGTGGTCATATCGAATAAATGCAGAAGTGTCATCGTTGTGTTTCCTTTACCATTGCATTGCAACGATTTTTTTTTTTTCACAATGTAACCTCGTGGGCATCGGTACCATTTTCCTCTTTCTCCGTTCTTCCATTCTCCGAACTTTCCATCTTTCCGACGAAGGGCTACGCCCGAAACGTCATACACTCTCTCTTTCCTTTCCTGAGCGTCCAATAATACTATCCATATCACGTCCTCACTTTGTTGTTTTTTTGTTATTGTTTTTTTTTAACTTATATATATATATATATATATATATATATATATATATATATATATATATATATATATATATATATATATATATATATGCAATAGGCTTCTTTCAGTTTCCATCGATCAAATCCACTTACAAAGTTCTGATAGATTGGCCCAATACTACAGTAAAAGACACTTGTCCAAGGCACCATGCAGTGGAAAAAAAACTTTACAAAAATTTTTACTTAGAATAGTTCTGCTTGAGATAGAGTGAACAGAAGATTGTTATACGTCGTAAAAAGAGAAATACGAATGTCGCGAAGAGTGTAAACCATGAGTTTATGATCGAGTTTTATATTTCCATTCTTTGATTTCATTTTTTATTGTCAATTTACATTTATATTTATATTTTTTATTTTCATTATAAGTTCCGTTTTCTTTTTTTTTTCTCCCTTTTTTGACTGGCAATTGTATCTGAAGCATGTCAGCGCTCGTCCATTTGTAACGAGTGGCGTAGCGTACAAATAATAATGTGCATGTTACTATTGGAAATTCAAATTTCTATCTTGTCGTTCTCTATTGCCTTTCGTGCACTTAACACACATATACCCACGCAAGCATTGCAGTTTCGTAGATACATTCACACGCATACTCAAAGTTTGATTTATATATTACAAAAAACAAATATAAACACCCACACTTGACGCTGAAGACGGAAAAACAAAACAGCTACAACTGAAACCTCTGACAATAAATAGTAATAAAGAAACAATAAATCCAGACATAACACACCATAGCATACTGTACCTTTCTAAACCTTACACTGTTTTTCCCGCCTACCACTATCCAAGAATTGGTGAATCACCCACACCTATCCACGTCAAGAAACGGTGTTTCTAATTTATTCATGTCATTTCAGTCTTATTGAATTGTAAAATCCTTGGGATTACAGGGAAATATCAGCGAGCTTCGCTTAATGAATGCGATCTGTACGCTTGATCACGAAGGAACTACTAAAAGAGTTACAGCAAAGAAATTAATCTTTGTGTCTGCGAATTAATTGTCTATTTATTTCTAACGGTGCTAAAACCTTCACTTGGCGTATTCGAGCTCTTCAATCTGATAAACTCGAGGAGAAGGGGCCGAAATGGCGAACGCCATACCAACGTCTTCTGTCAGACATCAACAAAACGAATAATGTATTAAAAATACATTATGTTGGGTCTGCCTGTGTATGTGTTTTGTGTGAGGGTGTATTCGTGTGACTGTGTTTGTGTGCGTTTGTGTGTGTATGTTTGTGTGTGCGGGTGTGTATGTGTGTATGTGTATGGTGATCTGCATGTTTGTGTTTGAGAAAGAATTGTGCACGTATTTTGTCTTCTTTCTGGAAGTACGTATGTCTACATATGTCTTGTTATATATGAATGTGTTTTTGTGGCGGTATACGTGTGCATTTGCAAGCATATGTATATTTACGCAAGTACCTCTGTATACACACACACACAGACACACACACACACACACACACACACACACACACACACACACACATATATATATATATATATATATATATATATATATCATCTATTATAAGTTAGATTAAGATCAGAAGGCGATGAGCTTAAATATATTTAAGGACATATGAATCTTTCATTGAATACGTCTTAATTACTTTTCCGCTGATAAAACACCAAATAAACGAACTTCAGTGAAATAAATGAATTTTTATGTATTTATAATTAAACATACAAATGTTTTAAATTCGAAACAAGTGTTTTGCTTTATAAAGGTGCCACTGATTTGAGGGTTCTTAGCTGATCATCATATCGAACTGATTATCTATTTTACAAGGGTATATATTTATCGATATCTATTAGAGTGAAGGTAAGTTACACTTTGACCAGAGCAGTAACTTAGTAATTAACGATGTGTTGTTTACACACATACACACAGACACGCACACACACTCACACACACACACAACCACACACTCACATACACACACATATTTACAAATAAAACATGCCCGTGTGCGTGCGTATACACACACATGCACACATTAGTCGGACTTACGTATAATTTGCCTGTACCAAATTCCACTCTCAAGCCATTGGCCAACTTAAAGCGGCTACAGTAATAGTTCTCAACCACTTTTTTAAAAAGCTATGGATGCCTTTGATTACTATTTTATTCTGGTAAGCTACCATAGCCATTTGATGTTTAAAAACTAGTTTTATAGATACCTATAATGCCAATGAAATAATCTGGATCCTTATACACTCCCTGCAATGTACCGTTTGGAAAGTCTACATGTTGCCTTTTAGAGAGAGAGAGGGGGAGGAGAGATGGAGAGAAAGAGAGAGAGAGAGAAAGCAGGTTACGTCTATTTATGAAATATGTTACGTGAAACATTCACAGATTTCATACATAAAAATACATTGACAGCGCACATTATTTAGTTAATTCACGAATGCAGTGTGTACGTACACTAATTGTAATTAAGTTTACATTCGTACATTTAATTTAGTCTCTATATGCGAATACATGTTTATTAAACAAAAATATGTTATTCGTAATTTACGTACAATAATGAATAATATTATGGTATGGTGGTTGCTCCTTGGAACCTGAGGGGTGCTCCTGAGCCACCAGTCTATATGAAAGAAACGGAAATACTCTTGCTATTAAAACCCTGTTCTATGCCTGAAATGGTCCATTGGAAACGACACCGTAATATTCTGGGTAAGGTTCAAGAAGGTAAGTTAAACCTCATATTCTCAATTTGGTCTGCGATCACTTTAGGTGCATCTTGATGGAGGGACTGAGGTAATGTACAGCACAAACATTTGCTCACTATAAACAAATCGTTTGCGCAGGTTCTTCAGTAAAAGGTGTGGAACCCTCCATTGTCGTTTAATTTAGGAGAGTCCACAATCATATATATATATATATGTTATCTGCAATTCCACTATGCTTTTGTTGTCACAGTAGTTTAAATAATTTTTACGCATTGCCAACGATTCTATTCATGTGAAATGTTCCCATGAGTAATTGTAAGTTTCTTCTTTCTGTAGAATAAACAGAGATGTATCCTACAATCTGACAGCTGTAGCAAGACGAAACTCGTCGTATTGTTCTACTCTTCGCATGTAAATATTGTATACATGTGCACAAATACAAGCACACGTACACTAACACATGCTTAGTGAGAGAGAGAGAGAGAGAGAGAGAGAGAGAGAGAGAGAGAGAGAGAGAGAGAGAGAGAGAGAGAGAGAGAGAGAGCGAGAGAGAGAGAGAGAGAGAGGAGAGAGAGAGAGAGAGAGAGAGAGAGAGAGAGCGAGAGAGAGTTAGAGATGATGGTGAGATAAAGATCGATAGGCAGAAAACTATATAGAGACAAGCAGACAGACAGACACATAAACGTACGCTCACTAACACATCACTTCGATTAACTAAGATTGCACTGCTTAAGTTTATGTAAGTCTACCACACACACACACACACACACACACACACACACACACACACACACACACACACACACACACACACACACACACACACACTCATACAAGTATTCACACATGCACGTATATACGTGTGTGAGCTATATATATATCGCAAGAGACTGAAGAAATCGATAGGTAGACAGATAGACAGATAGATAGATAGATAGATAGATAGATAGATAGATAGATAGATAGATGGAAACATTATAGTAACAACTAGAAAATGAATAATCTCTAGGAATGACCTGTACGCTATGCGAATGCAGGCGTAGAATTTATATATCTGCTTAAATAAATTTTCCTCCCGTCAGCTGGTACTTTTCACTGAACGTATTTATTCGATCTGTATACAGCTAAAGATTTATACGCAACCACGAACGCGCATATATTCACATGCTCCCCCCCTCTCTCTCTCTCTCACACACACACACACACACACACATACACATACACCCACATGTATATTGTACGCATGCTCACGTACATACACACATACACAAACGTACATACTTGCAAACGTTCAATCATATATAGATTTCTGTTCGGATGCAAGAACATAGTAACAACACGTTGGTTTCATGCACGTAGCTATAACCCTCGCTATATTTTGAAATGCTATGTAAATTTTGTCAACTTTCTTTTTATTGAACAACCTATCGTTGTAGCCTCACTGTGCTAAGTATACGAAATGGGTACAGAACACTTTTAACCCACTCACGGGCACTAAGAGGGGGATCGATTCGTCTTATAGGAGAACGAGGTATTTCTGTGTGGTTAAAAACTTTGCTTCCAGCCACATGACTTCAGGTTTCGTCCTTGTGTGTGGATTAGGTAGGCGAAGAGTAAATTAAGTTCGTCGTATATATATATATATTGTTGTTGTCGAGGGTTCCAGTTGATCCGATCAACGGAACAGCCTGCTCGTGAAATTAACGTGCAAGTGACTGAGCACTCCACAGACACGTGTACCCTTAACGTAGTTCTCGGGGATATTCAGCGTGACACAGTGTGACAAGGCTGACCCTTTGAATTACAGGCACAACTGAAACAGGAAGATTGAGAAAAAGTTGTGGTGAAAGATTTCAGCAGGGTTCGCCACCATCCCCTGCCGGAGCCTCGTGGAGCTTTATGTGTTTTCGCTCAATAAACACTCACAACGCCCAGTCTGGGAATCAAAACCGCGATCCTATGACCGCGAGTTCACTGCCCTAACCACTGGGCCATTGCGCCTCCACCGTATATATATATATATATATATATATATATATATATATATATATAAATATATAAAAATGCATGTATGTATAGATACACACACACACACACACACACACACACACACACACACACACACACACACACACACACACACACACACACACACACACATACACACTCATATATACATTGTGCTGCTACTGTATAAATCTCACTGAGAGGTTTAGAAATGCAATATTTCTAATTTTGTAGATCAGTGAATCTATTTTACTTGAAGTCTATAAGTTTTCAACGGCGAATAAGCACCGACAACTAGCAAGAGAAGCTGCTCCAGACTGATGCAGAGCAATGACTGTGAAACTAGTCTCTGGATGCTGAGTTTTCTGGGTGGAGGTGCTTATCTCCCCTGTTTGAAAACTTAAGGACACAGAACGCTTGTGTCATATAGCCAACTGGAAACGGTGTTTCCTGGGGCTAAATAGAAGTAGCATTCTTCTCTTTCCTGGGACTGCCAGTTGGTAACAAACCATCACTTTATCGTACTGCTACTGTATAAGTCTCTCTGAGAGATTTAGAAATGCAATATTTCTAATTATATAAATATTATTATTTCTAAATCTCTCGGAGAGAGATGTTCAATAACAGTTCTTTAAAGTAAATGCTATTTGCCAATATAATGTGCTTGTCCTGAAAGGAACGATGTTACTTTGAATTACGTTTGAATGTCTCTCTTTGAGAGATTTAGAAATAATAATATTTCAATTTTTTGGTCAGTGACTGTGTGTCACCTTGAAAACTATATGTTCGAACCGTGAATTCAGCAGCGCCATCTGGCAAAGCAGCTACTCTGTGTTGATAAAATGATAAAAGGTAATAACCTAGAAACCCGTCCACAGATGTTGCTTTGCGTTGGATGGGAGTGCTGGGCTCCCTGTTCGAAAATATAAGGATACAGATAGTGTGTCGTATAGCCAGCTAGAAACGATGTTTCTTGGGGCTTAAACAACAGTAACATCATCCCTTTCGGGACAGCCACATTATGTTGGCAAATAGCATTTACTCATATATACATACATACATACATACATACATACATACATACATGTACATACATACATGTATATATATGTGTGTGTGTGTAAGTATATATGTAGGTATGTATGTATATATATATATGTAGCCTCATTTGGAAAAGTAAACAAAGGGTAGGTTACTGTTCTTATTTCACACTGGGCAGTAAGATGTGGCGAGCCGGCAGAAACGTTAGCACACCGGGCGAAATGCTTAGCGGTATTTTATCTGTCTTTACGTTCTGAGTTCAAATTCCGCCGAGGTCGACTTTGCCTTTCATCCTTTCGGGGTCGATAAATTAAGTACGAGTTACGCACTGGGGTCGATGTAATCGACTTAATCTCTTTGTCTGTCCTTGTTTGTCCCCTCTATGTTTAGCCCCTTGTGGTCAATAGAGAAATAAGATGTGGGATCGAACTTTGATGCTAGTTTTTCTGTTTTTTTTTTAATTAGAGAAAGAATAGCCATCTTCTGTCCACAGAGATTCATAGCTTATAGTTATATAAATTATACGCAATCCAAGCTTAAATTTCAATGTTTATGAAAGAAAGGTATGTCGTGAATTAACATTTCAAATTATTCAGAAGATGCTGTGTTATTGATCAATTAATCATCCACAATGTCAGTATGTACACTATTATTCAAAATCGATGGACCGGTTTAACAGTGTTCAAGTATAGCATACATTATAACTACAGTATATACGTAGAAACATAGTGTCGGTCACAAAGCCAGGATTCCGTTTCTTCGTTAAACTCTAATATAGATGGTTCAGTGTTGCCAAAAGCACTCTCATTTACCTTATGATCAACTACAAATAACAGCCAAATGGCTTTAGCTCACACCCTACCATCGTAGAGAACACCTCAGTGTTACCCTGTGTTACTTGCCACAGGAAATAAACGTAATTATCAAGGAAGTTGTAGGCCATTCTATGTATAGGAAGATCTCTCAGTGTCACTTATCACATATAATTTTTTGTTACACTCCTTGCCTTTTTGTTTCACTTTTGATATATTTTTTAGCATTCTCCTCATAACTGGACCTTTTTGCCCTTCGGTCAAGGGAATGCGTTTTATTGTTTTTATCGTATGTGCCTTATTTCTATTTTGTTTTTGTCCGAGTTTGTCTATTTTGTCCTCTCATTTATATCACTGTATCGTTAATTTTTTTACATTTAATAAAGTCTACAAATATTACAATTTTCATGTTTCACGGACAAATAAATATTCTTGACTACAATACCTGTTTTTTTTTTAAAGTTTTCTTCGTCCTTTTTACTTTCAATTCGGGTTTGTCTATTTTGTCCTCTCATTTATGCCACAGTAGCTTGTGATGTTGACGCCACCAAACAGAACAATATTATTGCATGGTGTTGAAACTGCGATGATATTTGGTAGATAAGTGATAACTGACAGAGCATGTTTGTAGCTATTGTGTATTTTCATGTTTTTCCCTATGTACCTCTGTCATCATTACGTGTTATATTTATTATTTTTTTTCTTATAATCATTTTAAAAGAGGTTCATTTAGACCCAATATCGTTGTAATTTTTACATTTAATGAATACTACAAATATTATAATTTTCATGCTTCACGGACAAATAGATATTCTTGACTACGATACCTATATTTTTAAAGTTTAATTCCTCCTTATTACTTTCATATATGAAAATTTTGGTAAAAAGAAAACATAATCATGAAGTCCTACGTTCTATGGAGATGGAAATATTTTTGATGGCCACAATAGGAACGCATTTCATCAAAGCTCTCTTCAGTTAGTATTGACTTCAGGCTAAACAAGAACAACAATCAATACTTTTCCGAGTCAATAGATGTTTATATTTCATACATACATACTCCACATATAGATATATCTGTGTGTGGATAAGTGTGTACATGCATGTGTGTATATGTGCATGTCTGTAGGAGTGTGTGTATGTCATGCCGCAAATGTTGAACGATTTCCAAACGACCAGATTTGTTTTGTACGTATATCGATTCAACGCCCTACCCTATATATATATATATATATATATATATATATATATATATATATATATATATATATATATATATATATATATATATATATATATATATATATATATATATAATATATATATATATATATATATACATACATATACGCACGCGCATATACATACATACATGTACAAGTGCGTTTGTGTTTGTTTTTTATGTATATAAGAACTATTAAATGCAAGAAATTGTACTTGTATACACACACTCAAACACGTGACAATGTACTTGCGTCTGTATACCTGTATCAGTCTAATGAAAGTAAATCTATATTATGATGTTAAATACAGACCATTCGAATTTACTGTTTGACTTCCATTATTTCAGAAGATTAACTACACAGATCTTCTGTTTATGTTCTTTGCTAGAATCCAGAATGTTCGGCAACATTTCAAAGGTCATTAATCCCATTATTTCTTATACGCCAGATTAATATTCCTTGCACATATTCCTGCATCCGTTTAGGATTTGTGGAGGATAACTTCACCGAATGCAGTTTCTTCATTTTTCATTGATATTATCCAGTATTTTTTTCATATACTCTTGCTTTCTGTATCATTGGACTTCTTGTATGATCGCGTGTATGTGTATGCGCCTTTGTGTGTGCGCACGCATGTGCATATATTTATGTATATGTATGTATGTACGTGTGTGTATATACACACATACATATCGCATATATCTGTTATATATATATATATATATATATATATATATATATATATATATATATATATATATATATATATGCATATGTGTGTGTGTGTGAGTGTGTGTTATGTATGTTTGTATGTATTGTTGCATGTATGTATGCATGTATGTATATATATATATATATATATATATATATATATATATGCACACATACATATGCATATCGGTATATGTATGTACGTGTGTGTATATATATTCACACATACATATCGCATATATTTCTTATATATATATGTGTGTGTTATGTATGTATGTATGTTTGTATGTATTGTTGCATGTATGTATGTGTATATATATATGTGTATATGTATGCATATATATATATATATATATATATATATATATATATATATATATATATATATATATATATATATATATATATATATATATGCACACTTACATATGCATATCAGTGTGTAGTTATATAGACTTACTATATATGTGTATGTGTGTCTAAGTGTGTTTGAATGTGTGTGTGTGTGTGTGTGTGTGTGTGTGTGTGTGTGTGCTATGTAGACGCGTTTGCATTTATTAGCAATACTATTCATGGCTATATTGATTGTTTACATAGATATTTTAGTATATAAATGCCTGTATAATTTTATATATATTTCATGCAATACATAAAAGTGCATGCTTCCACAGACAGCCAAATATTTCCTTCTTTATTACCCACTCTACTCTTTTAGCTTTCTCTGTACACATACACGCCTGCGTGTGTGTATGTGTGCGTGGGTATGCATGTATGTGTGTGTGTATGTGGGTGCGCACATGTAAAATGTGAAAAACTACGATAGATTTTCTTGTCATAACTTCTATCGTCAGATAACCCTGTTTATTCAAGTACATTTTGACAAAAAAAGAGAAGAAAATAAAAAGTTGCTGCTTCTATTGGTGGCCATAAAGTTTTGATGGTTAGGCTGGGTTGTGACACCATCGGGGAGCGATAGATTTCAAGAAATGTAATAAATAAATGAAAATTGGTACAAAATAAGGCCAAAATAAATGAAATATACAAAAAGGAGGTTACGGATGTAAGATAGTTACATCAAATAAAGGAGAAGATAACCGAAAAAGAACATGAAACAAAAAGAGAAGAAATGAATAAGCGGGGTGGGAAACGAAAAATAGAAGTGAACCACGTATACATGCTAACATATGTGAAATTGCTGTTAATGAGGTTCCGATATTATAACCCAGTTACATAATAGATATTTCTTGTTGTTGAAGCTGATATCAAGATTATGCAGGTATTTGAGAATTTGTTTCTTTTCTGCAGTGCAAAGTTCATATCTTTTGATTCCATTCTTGTAGGGTTTTGACCTTTCAATAATTTTCTATATAGTTTTATTGTAGGAAGTTTTGTTTGGAATTGCTCGATGTAATCGGTTAATATTGTCGTTTATTGTGTCTAGAAGTGGATGCTATAGAGTCTTTGTTTGAACTTCCCTTTGGTCATGCCTACGTATCATTTACGTGTCACAGATACTTGTGGTTTCATACAGATAACCTCTGATTTATAAATTTCCAGTTTCTATACTGCAATATTTCTTTAGTGGACAAGCATGGGTGTTGTTGAAAGAGTTGTGACTTTAGTCTAATTGACTATAGAAATGTAATACCATTTTTTGTCTTGTGTATGGCAATCCTCTAACTTGATTGAATATTGTGCTTGGTAAAAACCTCTTTATACACGTGCGCGCGCACACACATATGTTTGGTTGAGTGTATTTATAATTTATACGACATTAGTTTAAACATTAAGCCGAAATTGGCTACTAAAGTATTGACGTAATACCAGGTTTCCTTATTAAAGTAACTGTTAATGGCGGAGAGACTGAAAACAATACTGCTTGCATGTATTAATGATGAGATGCTTCAAAATAGTATGGAGTGACAAATGAAACTGTGGTAATATCAATACGGTATTTCATTAGAATGGTAATATAAATTAGCAGTTAGATCTAAGCTAGCCTAAAGAAGGGAATTGTAGAGTGTGGGAGTGACGGCATTTGATTCTATGAACCCAATACCATAAGATATATAATTTAACGACTACATATGAAACAATATAAAGCAAGAATTAGCGACAATGAAATCCAGAACACAAGAAGAATCCTACAGATTCTGCCTATCCACACCAAAATACAGACTGCAATGGACACCAAGCTCTCTCACTCTTGTTCTAGCACTTCCTTCATATGTTTCAATATAAGCTTTGTTTTTTTTTCATGTAGTTCAACGTATTCTCTTCGTTCGTTCGTTCGTTCTTCTTCTTCTTCTTCTTCTTCTTCTTCTTCTTCTTCTTCTTCTTCTTCTTCTTCTTCTTCTTCTTCTTCTTCGTTATCCTCCTCTTCCAGGTGCATTCATGTCATGAAATTTTGTAAGTTCGTTGGAATTTTCACAACCAATTTCATTTCTTTTGATTGTTTTTTTTAATCATCATTTTAAATAGAATTCACTACCACTGTTTTGCAGTAACTTTACAATTGAATACACTCCCGTAAACTGGACAGTTTACACTCAAAATGCAAAATTTGAAACTCAGAACACAAAGAGATCTTATATGATGACCTAACAATTCCAACAATCCACTGCCAGTTCATTTATCCACCCCTAAAAGACAAAAAGCAAGGTTGGCACCAGCGAGATGTGAACTTCGATTGAAGAGAGTTGGAATAGATACTACAAGACATTTTATACGACTCGCTAAAAATTCTATCTATTCGGCGCCAGAATATGAAACAACGCCATTACTTTTCCTAGTCGATGTTCGATAATATTCATTAATACTTTTGCCGGCTTACATTTCCGCTAAATTACATTTCCACTAAATTGTCAGTAACCAATGACTCTGAAAAAACAAAAAATCAATAATTTGTGATATCAGCAACTAGATCTTGTATCATTACACAAGTTTATTAGATTAATACAGAGACTGTTAATATTATCTATGTATAGGTGTAATTTATTTTCTCGGCGTTTTTACATTTCTGCAGGCACAAAAAAAAAAAATGTAAATAGTGGTTTTCTCATCGCTACTTGGATAAGATCCGTGATGAGGTGGATACGGTGTCATATTTTTAAAACATGCCTCAGTTTCCCATATCTATCTTTTATATTTTATATTTTTGGTTTTATCAGTCACTGAATTGTGTCCATGCCAAGGCACAACTTTTAAAGGTTTAACATTAGAAGTACCAGCATTTCTTACCTAAAGGACCATAACAGTCACTTTTGACCGACATTAAAAATTTTATTGGAAAAAATTTACGTACAAAATATATATACAGGTGCAAGAGTGGCTACGTGTCATATATTGTAAATTTGCAAGATATGTTTGCGTTAAATAAACTGCAAATTATCCGATGCTTGTGCTTTAAGAAAACTAGCTCTTTCTACATGTGTCTACACACACACACACACACACACACACACACACACACACACAGAGTCAAAATAAGTAACAGGATATCAAGTAGTAATGCAGTACGACCGTTTCAGCAGGCGTACTGCATTACAACTTGATATCCCGTTATGTATTTTGATTTTATCCACCTTACTTCGAGCTGTGCGGACAATACCGGACTGACTTGGTGCTTCAACTTAAATACCTAATCAACTGAACTTTAATTACTTCTTATATATATATATATATATATATATATATATATATATATATATATATATATATATATATATATATATATATATATACATATATATCAGAAGAAAATGGACGAATGGATTATGCGGTCTTGCCATAATGTTTCATTAGGAGATTTTGTTATGACGTAACATCGTATATTCTGTTATGTAAGAGATGCAACATCCATAGGATTATGCAATTCATCATTTTAAGATATCCCCCCACCAATCATCAGGCAACTACATTCAGATCAATATTTGATATGCTGTTAGCGTGACGAATTCAACAACATATATGTGTGTGTGTGCCCACGCGTGTGTGTTTGTGTATTAATATGCTTGTCTCATATACATTTCTGTATTGAATTTCGTACAGAAAGTTTCATGATTTCGGAAGAATCGTAATGTGTATGTAAAAGGAAAATTGAAATGTTTGTAAGAGGAAATTTCAAATGGTGATGAGATATAAGTGTAGGAAATAGCTTCTCTGTTTCTCCATTTAATCAGCAATCTTGCTTTCTCCTTTAGTGTTTCTTTTCGTTCCTCTGGCAGCTTTTCTAATTACTTATCTCGATCTATTATTTATCCTATCAATTTCCCTTTGCTCACAACGTTCTGCGTTCACTCTCATTCATTGCATGATTATCTATGTCTCAGTCAGCCTATAGATCTATCACTCAACCAATCTGTCAGTCTACTGTCTGTCTGTTTCTCTCTCTCTCTCTCTCTCACACACACACACACACACACACACACACACACACACACACATTCGCGCACTTTATTTCTTTGTACAGACACAGAGATACACACGCAGAAACATACGCATACATAAACACATATATGTCTAGGTACATGTAAGCATATGTATGCATATATATATTTATATGAATATGTATATCCCTCTGTCTTTCTCCCTCTCTCTTTCTCCCTCTCTCTTTCTCTCTCTCTCTATATATATATACATATATATATATATATATATATGCATACATACACACATACATGCACATGAACATAGACACACACACAATTCTAATTTTCTACTCCTCGTTTTGATTTGATTTGAAATTGCAAAACCTTTTACATCTGCCATCAAAACGATGCCTGCAATCGCATCGCCTGGGGATCATATCGATCAGCCTCAATATATTCAAGATACCAGTGCAGCGGAGCAATATGCTTCAGTGAGCTGAGTAGTTTTGAATCTCCAATAAAGAGAGGAAATTTACAAATTGTTTAACTAACACGATAAATATCTTTAAACTGTCTCACTAACTTCAGAATTTATCCGCGGAATAATTTATGCAAACCCACTCAAATATTTGTGCCGAATTAAGAAGAAAAATCAATGAAATATTATGGCAACTACTATTGGCTCCTGGCTGCTTCTTCTGACCAGACGAACAGAAGAGAACAAAATTATGCAAATCATATTGGAAAGTTGTATTATCTCCTAATATAATAATGAGCGTAGTGTTTTTATATATTTGTGTGTGTATGTATATATATATATATATATATGGGAGAATATACAAATAATAACAACAGACGAGGACAGGTGGTGTAAATAACAAAAGTATATATTAGTATATATATATATATATATATATATATATATATATATATATATATATATCCAGTACATATATACCCAGTATATATATATATACCCCAGTAACTTAGTGGTCCTGCGTAAAATAACTGATAGAATAAGTGCTAGACTTATAAAGAAAACGAAATGGTGGGATCGATTTGTTCTATTAAGACCTTCACGTCGGTGGTCCGGCATGGCCGGAGTCCAATGACAAAAAATAATAGTATTAAACATTTATTTTATTGTCCATCAATTATCGTTTATGTTTTCTTGATTAGGCAACTGCCATCTGTTTTCTGCAATTAAGCTATGCATAAAACAATGGTACAAATTGCATGATGATATTGTATAAAAGATTAAGGCGGCGTGCTGGCAGAACTGTTACCACGCCAGACAAAATACTTAGCAGCAGATCGTCCGTCTATATGTTCTGAGTTCGAATTCCGCTCTTCATGAATGGCGTGTGAACATTTGCAAACAGCTGCTGGAAAATCCTCGAAATGCTCGTTTTAGGCGTCGAATTGTAACTGAGGATGAAAAATGGATCTATTTTCGTAATCTTAATCAGAAAAATCAGTGGTTTTCTTCAGGCCAGGCTTCAGAACCTGTTGTCAAACAAAGGTGATTTGAAAAGAAGGTAATGTTGTGTGTTTGGTAGAATTTCGAAGGAGTGTTTCATTTTGAGCTGGTCCCAGATGGTCGTTCTGTGAATGTTAACCTTTATACTCAACAAACGCAGCATGTATATGACTCTTTGAAAATCTGCCAAACGGTATTAGTCAATCGAAAACGCACACCCCTGCAGCATGGCAGTGACCCAACACATACTGTCAATAGGACCAAGTGCAAACTTAAAGAATATGAGGAGCTAGAAGCGTTGCCTCACCCAGCTTACACAGACCTTGCACCATCAGATTACTACAGATTTCCGAGTTATGGCTAATTTCCTGCACGGACAGAAGTTCAACAATGTGTATGAGATTGAAAACGGACGCAATGAGGTTATTTTTTTTTAGACTCTAAACAAGCCAAATATATAAGAGCCGAATTGAACTTTTGGTACAACGATGGCAAGAGACAATAGAATAGAATATGGTGCGATACATTTTGATGAATAAACGCTTTTCGTGTGTAATTTGAACTATTAAAGCTTGAAATATGAAAAAACTATTGACTGAACATGATAGCAGCTGTCCAACGAACTGGACAGTGGGGGGCAAGCTACGAAGATATGAGTTAAACCGAAGGCCACAGTGTGTCAGAGAGAGAATAGGAGAATCTGCTGCAGTTGTGAAGTCCCTGGTATAGTATTCATGTATAAAATCCCGGATGACGAATTCTCTTCTGGACGCATTCCCAAGTATGTATGTATATATAGGCACACGCGCATGCAAGCACAAGGACACATATGTACCCATCGACACATATATAAGTATATACACATACATATATATGTATATGCACAAATGTATGTGTATATGCACAGACATGCACACACGCATATATACACACACACACATTTACATACACATATATTCATAAACATATATGAATATATGTATATGCCTATGCTTATATGAAAGTATACATGTCAATATATATATACATATATATTTATACATATGTATATCTATATTTATATTTGTATATACATACATTTACACACTCCCACACAAGCATCCCCCCCCCACACACATACACACACTATCGCATACATTCACACTCGCAAATTGTACGTGCTGTTAATTGTACAACTGCATTGAATTGTTTCCCGCCTCTGGGCACGGATCTGCACGTATTTTCTTTGAAATTAATGTCACAATATTGAAAAAGAACATTTCTACTTGAAAACCGAAGAAAATGACTGATATTCATTTCGCCTAACGTTAAAATAAACTCGCTTTGAAAACGAAACAGTAAAATATGATATGATTTACAAATGAGTTGGAATTACATATATTTAACTAAGCACTCACAAACATATATATATTAAATAAAATCTCTATCAAAACAAAATACTAAAAACTGATATATGTTTTCTATATCATACTCTGACACACGTGCACAATATCATACATTGGCTCTGTGACAAGCATACAGAAGTTGTATGTGTTTGTAGAAATAGAGTCATTACTTGTTTTTCGACATACATATGCAATAGATACACATATATACACCTATACACATAAGCCACATACATGTAAGTAACACTAACACACAAGAAGGTATGATATATTTGTATGTGTATCCATACATAAGTATATATATCTATATATATATATATATATATATTTATATATATATATAAATATATGTGTGCGTATATACACATGGACACACACATATATACATATACATGTATATGTGTGTGTGTAGATAGATTGATTGATAGATAGATAAATAGATACATACATATATACATACATACATACATACATACATGCATACATACATACATACATAGATATAGATACACAGATAGATAGATAGATATAGATATTTGCATATATGTGTATGTATAAATGAGTGTGTATGTATGCATGTGTGTGTGTGTGTGTGTATGTGTGCGTGTGTGTATGTATGTGTGCACCGAACTTTCAAATGCACAACGAACGCAGATTAATGTAGGCTCTAACCGACACTCTCCATTCATAAGAACAAATTTTCGCACACATACATACATACATAGGCATTCTCATATGCATACGTATATGCATGCACACAGACACTAACAAACATACACATATATACACAAAACTAAATATACGGTTATATATATATTTACTAAACATATATTTACCAACACCCATAGAAATGCCTATATATATACACATACATACACATATACATATACACATATGCATTCATACATTTATTATATGCATATGTATTTGTGTGTGTATGTGTGTATGTTTGTACGTGCCTGTGCGTGTGTTTGTGTATTCCTTTTGCGAGTAAAAAAAGAAACGATTCTCTCTGTCTATTTTTGCAACGCTACTCAATGAAAAAATAAGACAAAAAATTCTGTATTTGACAGCTTTGATCTCTGTCAAAGTATTTCAACTCTAAAAGGTTGTAGAACGATGGCAAGGGTCGATTCTGCTGACAAATCAGAAGCAATAGGATACTATGTTTGAAGAATTTGCCTATATAAAGTGAAGACATTTTCATCACTTGAGCCAGATTCAAAATATTTCACGTGGACAGGACGTCTAAGTGCACATAACTGAGACATGTATACTGAAGGGCACGCACTCAGGAACACACACATACTTACACACACATATATTCGCACAGATGCTCACACAAACAAGCATGCACGCAGTATTTTAGTACTTCAATGGTTTGAGTTCAGATACAGTAGCCCCTCGACTATCGCGGATGTTACTTTCCGAAAAGCCGCCGCGATAGGTGAAAATCTTTCGAAATAGAAACAGTACTGTACTGTATATTTTTTTTAATTATTTTTAGAATTTGTATGTATTTATTTTATTATAAATGCAAAACAACACCACAGAGGAATCGATGTAGGCTTAAAAAATAATAAACCGCGATAGGTGAACCGCGATATGGCGAGTGATTACTGTATCTCTTTTGTCTTTTATAGTAGCGTTCTTACAAAACTTCTTGAACGTAATAAATAATATATTTTCAAAATTATTCCCAGACACGCGGTTCCGGGTTCAGTCCTATTGCTAGGCACGTTCGACAAATGTCTTCTACTATAGCCACAGGCCTTCTGAGTGGATTTGGCATGTATTAATATTTAATAACGATATTATCGAGAGTGACTTCGAAGTTTCAGCCGGCTAACCCATCGTCGGACGATGACTTAGCTAGTTGAAATTTCGAAGTCACTGTCAATAAGTCTTACTTAAGAATAATAAATTTGTAGTCTATAAAAGTATTGAGTAATCCATCAGATTAATGTAAAATTTTTTAATAATTCAACATAAAAACATCAATGCATGTTTGCGCTTGTGTGTGTGTGTATTTGTGGGTGTATACATGTATAATATGTATAATTAATATATACCTAAATGTGTATGTATATATATATATACGTGTGTGTGTGTGTGTGTGTGTGTGTGGGTGTGTGTAAGCAGAGTTAGCGGTTGGAATAACCGTCTAAGGGATAAGAATATCCGTTCTTACTACCGGTATCAATTACCTATGTTAACCCTGGGCATCGGTATGCAAGCACACTATGCTCATAGGGTACAGGTAATAACAGAATAAACAAGAGTTTATCAGGAATCAAATTTAAATAACCAGAAAATGTCGGTCAAGTTGTTTGTTGATCAAAAGTTTTCTCAATTTTCTGCTTATTTAAATTCATATATATATATATATATATATATATATATATATATATATATATATATATATATATATATATATATATATATATATATATATATATATATATATACCGGAGTAAGCGCATAAATGTGCAACAAGGTGGAAAAAAGAGTACTCAAATACCAGAGGCAGAGTAATATGCTTTATTTAAAAGCATCATAAATTTAACAAAAATCTGTTGCTCGGAGTTTCACGTTCCCGTTCATCGGAGGGTACGTGAAACTCCGAGTAACAGTTTTTTGTTATATTTCTACTGATTTTAAATAAAGTATATATATATATATATATATATATATATATATATATATATATATATATAATTCAAAGAGAGTTAGACGTTGTGAATCCAACCAACTAAGGGATTGTATCTATCCAATATACTACTGGTAGAATACCTAATTAATACACATGTGCTGTATTAATTATTGTATAATAATTAGGCGAGGGTAATAAGTGGTTTTACCCTTAATTTATATGGCAAGAAGAAAATGGAGGGAATACAGAAGTAGTGTTCATCAGCTCTTAGACATTATATGTCTATTGTATTGTCTTCCGTTATTTCTTCCGCTATTTTATAGTTTCTTCTTGCTATATATATATATATATATATATATATATATATATATATAACCTATCTATCTCCATATATATTCTTGTATGCATATATTTTATGACGTTTATATGATTACCCTATAGAAATACATGCATACACATACAGAATC
>NC_142932.1:105544962-105564962 GCF_046866305.1 Octopus bimaculoides | reverse complement strand
AGTTCCGTGACAAAAGAGTACTCCATCTAGTAAGAGATAAATATTATTTAACATTTTTCGTATGTGTATTTCGTGTGCAAGATTCTTGATGTGGATACGTGTGTTGAAAGAAATACAATTAAACCTTGGGAAAGGCATTATGCCGGTAATAAAAACACGCACTGGTTCAGTCCTTTATTAATTTATATAGTTTTTTGTTAAATTATTTCATTGCGCTCTTGCAATCTCTTCAGTAACTTGTCTCTCCACTTCCATTTAAATAAATAAATGGAAGTGGAGAGACACGTTACTGAAGAGATTGCAAGAGTGCAATGAAATAATTTAACAAAAAACTATATAAATTAATAAAGGACTGAACCAGTGCGTGTGTTTATTACCGGCATAATGCCTCTCCCAAGGTTTAATTGTATTATTTAACATTATTTCCTCTAAAAAAAATTTTCGAGACGCCAGCCCCCTATTACAACAATGCCTTAGCCAATAGTGGTTTTGATGATAAATTAATGTACAACCGGTCTAGTAATAATACGAAAATAAAAATAGACCTTAAATTAGATCTAGGAGAATGATTTGGTTCACTCCACTCCTCCTCCTTAGTGTTAGAGCCAACATAGCTAAAAGACTCCTGTCTCTCTTAGACAAACATTTTCCAGAAAATCACAGGTACAGAAAACTATATTCAACAGGCACTTAGTCAAATTATCATATACTTCTACTCCAATATGAAGAGCATCATCGCACGCAAACACCACCAAGAGCCTACACCAAATTGAAACTCTCGATACTCAGGAACTTGTCCACTTGATCAGGGGAGCATGATTAAATCTGTCATATATGGGCTGATGTCACAGCAACGCTAGATGATAACAAAACCGAAAAGAAGAGCTACATCGGGTTATGTGAAGGCGACTTCGAAAATTGCTACGCTAGCAACATTTCTTCCTTCCGACACAGGGATAAAAATAAAATGACTAAGTTGTCTAGTCACGTATGGTGTTTTGATGTCTAACACCACACCACATACAGCTAAGTAGTAAATAGTTGAAAATTCCACGCCACTTGTCAACGGATCAAAAAAAAACGTAAGCTATGCGTAGCTGAATGAACTCCGGCAAACTACTGAATTTCAGAACTGAAAGTTTTAGCAGATGTAAACATATGGATAAGTTCCTGTTGGTGAATTGTAAAATATCATCCTCTTCTGATTGAGCAGCTGTACTGCAGATTCTAGGCCCCTATCCATTCAGCCTTATGACTGAGGACAGAACTCTATTTCAACTCCTCTTTCTTTTTTCTGTCTTTCGTTTTCCAGTGTTTTCAATATCCCAACTTTTACATCTACTTCCTTCTCGCTCTTTCTCGCATTTTCTCTCATCCTATCGTCCTGTTTTAGTTTGTTATGCCAATTGGGGCAAAGACTGAGAATTATATGAAGACACCATACGTGTTATAAAATGTTGTCTGAGTTGTTTTTCATCGCATGTAACTATTAGTAGCTCATGGAATTATATACTGTGCTTATTAAATAATGTATATATATATATATATATATATATATATATATATATATATATATATATATATATATATATATATATATATATATATATATACGTATATGGGAAGAGAGAGAAAGAGAGAGAGAGAAAGAGAAGGACAGACAGACAGGCACATACACACATACATACATACATACATACACACGTACGTACGTATACATATGCGTGTTTGCGTATGTTGACCGAATGACAAACGATGGTTAGATGAGAATCTTACCCTTGTTTCACAGACTGATTTGTTGTTCGCTGAAATATCTTATTAAGATTTCAATTGGTTTATAACAATTTACGTTGCAACCAGGAAAATGTAACGCTAGTAGGAATTAATTACTGTAAATCATTTTTATAGGAATACTAGAAGTGACTATCCAATTGAAAATAATGGAAAAATAAAAATAAAACAACATAACAAAAAAAAAATAAAAGAAAATAGACAGGAACCGTTTATAGATCGATATTGAAATATTTTATTGTTTAAAAACAATAAAATATGCTTTTGTATTTATGAATGATAAAGAGTAATAATGAAAGAGGTTAAAGAAAGATAGATCGTTTCGGGTTGTAACAGGATATAGAATAGGAAATAGAAAAAGAAATTGAAATAAGGCTGAATATATAGAAAACGGAAAGATGGATTAAGACAAGACCTGATAAATAGCAAGAGAAGTGAGAGTAAGCGAAGGATGGGGGGGTTGAGGAAAATAAATTAGAAATAAAAGTGAAAGTAGCAAAGCTGGATGAAAGTTAGACAGTCTCAATATACGCGGTCATAAATTTTTTAAAAGAGAGCGAATGAAGAAAATAAGACATTCTGTTTTCTTCTGTATTTTTCTGTCTTTTCTTCTTCTTCTTCTTCATTATTTTTCTTTCTTGTTGGTGCTGTTGTTAAATAGAAACTACTTCAGATAGGAGTGGAATATTCAACAGCAATTAGAGAAAACGAAATAGGAAACCGAATAATAATAAGAAGTAATGCCGGATCCATATAGGACAAAATAAAGAAAAAGGAAAAAAGAAAACAAGAAGTGAGACGGAGAGAAATGAACAAGAAAGGATAAGTCGAACAAAAGATGTTAGCGATATAACATAGATGAGATGGTCTGAAAATAAGACGACAAGCATGGTTTATTGTGTCCAATATTCCACGAAAGCAGCTCCAGTGCGATAAACAAATAAATGAACTCCAAGGCAGCCATAGCATATCTATGAGAATAAACTATGGCCATCTGTCCAAAAAGAATAGTTAACACTGTCTTTCCCTTTTTTCCTTTCCTCTGCCATACTACATCAATAGACACTTCAAATACGCGCGTGCGCACATATACGCCTGCTATGTCATTTGTAAAAGCTACGCAATATGTAAGATGATATTTTATCATGAAACACATGCGGGGACATGACAAACCTGATAAAAATACATATATATATATATATATATATATATATATATATATATATATATATATAGAGAGAGAGAGAGAGAGAGAGAGAGAGAGAGAGACGTACACATAATTATTTATACATATTCAAGCACACGCACGCACGCTCACACACAAACAAACATATATATGTATGTGTTTGTTCATACATATATATACATACACACATACATACGTGCAGGTTATTACTGCACTAACTGAGCTTAAACCAGAAAAAAGGGAGGTAAGTATCATCATCACGAACAACAGACTGAGACACATGCACAA
This sequence comes from Octopus bimaculoides, assembly GCF_046866305.1. Taxonomy (NCBI): domain Eukaryota; kingdom Metazoa; phylum Mollusca; class Cephalopoda; order Octopoda; family Octopodidae; genus Octopus; species Octopus bimaculoides. The sequence goes on along the minus strand of NC_142932.1, from coordinate 105,561,697 downwards.
TACTTCGTGTATGCATGCAAGACATGAAATTTCGAGATTCAGAGATTCAGAGGAAGACAAAGGCACTGGAAATGATTTTCTCCCGCAAACTTTGAGACAGCTTGTGCTTGGACAATACCAGAAATGAGTGAATGGACGAAACATTCAAAACGTTATTGACTCTATGAAAATGTTCCCAGGATGATAAGGTGGAAATAAAGCTGAAACATTATGGTTAAACAAAAGCATCCAGTGACCTGGCAAAAACCATAATTCCAGGAACTGCAGAAAGAGAAAGAAGTGGACAGAGGTAAAGATAGCCATCGACATAAATAAATGGATGGGCAGTCATGGGCGGAGACCCGAAGTTCTGATGAGACAAAGTAGTGTAAAAGAGTACATATAATGTGAACGGACAGCGAATATCTCTCGAGCCATGAAAGTTAAAATCAAATGGCCGGAGCACCTGGACCGGGGAAGTGCTCCAGTCCACACGGTAACCAACTACTTGACAGAGATAGGCATCAAAAGTATTCTTCACCTCTTCAACAGTCCTTTTTAGTTTCACTCAGCTGAAGGAGGGTGTGATAAGTGTCTTGGACAAGTTCACTTTGGAAAACTTCCATAGGGTCTTCACGAACTGACTGAAGCGCTACAGCAACTGAATTGAAGTCAGAGAATCATACATTGAAGAAGATCAGAATTTTGTTATAATTTGCTCTTAATAAATGTCTTTCCTGAAAAACTTTTAAAACTTCTGGAGACTGCAAAACCAGGCAAGTACAGGGTGTCCCAAAAGTCACTGATGGGTTTCAATTTTTGATAACTTACTTAACTTTACAAATAAATGCATGACAGTATGATATAGTATAAAGGACATAATGGAAATTAATATGCACAAGTCAAATTTTGCAACACCACTACATCATATACGAAAAATGACATCGCTTAAATGGCAGCCATTTTCATTTTTGCACACCCGTGCTCTTTCAAAAACTTGCACCATAACACCCTCAAGAGTTTCAGACCCCATTTCTCTGATTTCTCTATTGATGTTCTCCTTTAGTTGCACCAGGGTTTCCTGTTTGTTGACGTAAACCTTCTTTTTTTAAGTATTCCCACAAGAAAAAATCAGGGCTAATCAAGTCTGGGGAATGCGATGGCCATTCAAAGTAGACCTCACACATGATTCCAGCAAGATGGTGCAACTGCTCGTACCGTAAAGAGAAACAATGCAGTTACTACGGCAGTGCTTTGGAGAGAAAATAATCTCCTGCTATGGTAATGTCAACTGGCCTTCACGTTCCCCAGACTTGACTATGCTAGATATTTTCTTGTGGGGATATCTGAAAGAGAGGGTTTACGTCAACAGATAGGAGTCCCTGGTGCAACAGAAAGAGAACATCAATAGAGAAATGGGGTCTAAAATTCTTGAGGGTGTTATGGAGCAAGTTTTTGAAAGAGCACGGGCGTGCGAAGCCGAAAATGGCTGCCATTTAAGCGATGTCATTTTTCATATGCGATGTAGCGGTATTGCAATATTTGCTTACTGAATTTGAATTTCCGTTACGTCTTTTGTATTGTATCAAAATTTCATGCATTTATTTGTAAAGTTAAGGAAGTTATCAAAAATTGAAACCCATCAGTGACTTTTGGGAAACCCTGAATATATATATATATATATATATATATGTGTGTGTGTGTGTGTGTGTGTGTGTGTGTGTGTGTGTGTGTGTGTGTTTGTGTGTAAGTGCTCGCGCATGCGTCTGCGAGTATGTGTGTGCGTATGTATCTAAGCATGTATATATGTATGTTTGTGCGTGTGTGAGTGAGTGTGTGTGGGTGAGTGTGTGTGTGTGCGTGTGTGCAATAACATGCATTCAAACATACACACTAAGATACAAATTTGGAGTTAAACAAATTAAATACTTGCAAATTGCATATATACTCATATAAACTTATACATACACACACAGATTCACACATGCAAACTCACACACACACACCCACCAACATACGTACAGAGGGTCGCATATCAGTAAATGAGACACAATGCCCACATCCACTAAACACACGCATCTGCACACACACACTCACACATATACAGAAACACACACATGTAATAAATGACATCTAAAACACACACTTAAATACTGCACAAATTCAGTAACACAAACCAGCCAACACACGCATACACACGCACTGAAGCGTTTCAGCTAACAGACACACACACAAAATTACATATAAACATGCTGACACAGAAACACATACGCAAATTTTTTGCACGCATAAATTACACGCTGTAGAGACACGTAAGCACATACACACACACACACACTCACACACACACACACACACACACGTTTGCGTGTATATGTGTGCGCACGAGAGTATAAAATTGCGTGTGTAATCATGTTTGTCAGAATGTCGTGACTATATATCTGTGTGTGCTGTTTGGATGCGTAGGTGTGTGTTTGTGTGTGTGTGTGTGTATATGTGTGTATTTATGTGTGTGTTGTGCGGTTGTGTGTTTGTACGCATAAATTACACGATGTAGAGACACACGCATGCACACACACACACACACACACACACACACACACACACACATAAACACACTTTTGTCCGTATATGTGTAAAATTGCATGGGCAACCGTGTATGTGAATGTGTTGTCTGTGTGTGTGTGTGTGTGCGTGTGTGTGTGTGCGTGTGTGTGTGTGTGTGTGCGTGTGTGCGTGTCTGTGCTGTTTGGGTATATGTGTGTATGCGTGCATGTGCGTGCGTGCGTGCGTGTATGTGTGTGTGTGTATGTGTGTGTGTGTGTGTGTGTGTGTGTGTGTGTGTGTGTAACCATGTGTGTAACCATGCGTGCGTTTTCAATTCACCTCCTGCTCTTCTGATCCTGTGTCATGAGCTGCCTTGATGATATTGGCAGGTCGAAGAATGTCAAAGAAATATCAATCGCTGACAACAACAACAATAACAACAACAACAGGGCCAGCGGGAGCAGCAGCCACAATAATGGTGGGAGGCGAGGACGATGACGAGGATGACTCCGTAACATCATATAGCAATAACAACAAGAAGAAAACAACACAACCATAACAATATTAATAATAATTCTTTCCATCTTTGACACAAAGGACGATAATTTTGAGGGGAGGGGGAAAGTCCATCACACCGACTTCAGTACTTGGCTGGTACTTTATTTCATCGACCCCGAAAAGATGAAAGGCAAAGATAGCCTTCTAGGTATTTGGACTCAGAACGTAAAGAGCCGAAAGAAATTCGACTCACTAATGATTCTGGCAGCTCATAATAATAATAATAATAATAATAATAATAATAATAATAATAATAATAATGATAATAATCCTTACTACTATAGGCACAACGACTGAAAGTTGGGGGAGGGGGATAATAGAAGAAGAAGAAGAAGAAGAAGAAGAAGAAGAAGAAGAAGAAGAAGAAGAAGAAGAAGAAGAAGAAGAAGAAGAAGAAGAAGAAGAAGAAGAAGAAGAATAAGAAGAAGAAGAAGAAGCAGCAGCAGCGGCTTTTATTTGCTTCAAGAGCAACAAGACACGAAACCCTACAACAGCAGTTTGGTAGAAATAACAGCAAAAACGACAATGAAAATAACATTGATAGTAATAGTATTAATTATAATGCATAATACTATTGCTGCTAGTAACATTTAATAATAGACGCACTTACGGGCAAATTTGAATTATTGAATAAATAAATGTGCCAATTGAGCTCGTAGCCACGGACGATGCAGGATCCCGCTTCTGATCTCTATCTGTTAGCTTCGTAGTTTCGTACAGTTTTCATTCTAGTCTTTCTTTCTGTTATATTTTCTCTGTGCACTCTCTCTTTCTCTCTGTCTCTGTCTCTCTCCCCCTCTCTGCCTGTCTACCTCCCTCTTGCTCTCTCTCTCTCTCTCTCTCTCTCTCTCTCTCTCCTTCCCTCCCTCTTTATTTGGGTATGTCACTGTTCCACTTCCTTTCACACAATGTTCGTCCAGCTCTGTTTCTCTATCATTCCTTCCCAAAACTCTCCTATTCCTCATCACCCTTTTTCCCTTCTCCTTCTCCTTCTGTCTCTCCTCCCTCTCTGTCTCTCTCTCTCTGTCATTTTCTCACTCTCTCACTGGCTCATGTTGTTACTCCACCTTTCCTCTCCTTTCTAGACTCAAATTCCATTGATTTTTCACGTTTCTTTGCTTTCATTTCATTAGCTATCTGTTTTTTATTATTTGCCCCATTTAATGAGCAAATCATACCAACAATAATAAATAAATAAATAAATAAATAAATAAACATGAAATAAACATAATGATAAACACACAAAATTAAAATATAACAAAATAAATAAAAACAAGAAAGAGAGAGAGAGAGAAAGAGATCTATATTCTGTTTGTTTTTTCCACTGAGTAAGAAAAATAATCAAAGGTTTTCATTTATTTAACACAAGAATTCGTTACCGTTCTTTATTCTATATTGTTTATTCGCACTTTTTTGCTCAAAAGGAAAAGAAACAAAGAATTATTAATACAATGGCGAAATTATGTCAATAGAAGTCTTTTTTTGTTGCCTTAGAAGAGGTTCTATGGCCTTCATCCGCCATGATGAATAAGCATCAATGTTAAGATACACATGCCACACATGCCCGCCATTTCCATTTGTTATATATATATATATATATATATATATATATATATATATATATATATATATATATATATATATATATATATATATATATATATATATATATATATATCAATGGTTCACATGCTGCCGTAGTTTCAGTTTCAGAATGGAAGTGACAGGTCAGATAGCTCGCAGAAATATTACTAATGAGGATATTATATGTGTGTATCTGTGTGTGTAGGGTGTATGCGTGTATGCCAGCACGTGTGTATGTGTGCTTGCATGTACGTATATATATATATATATATATATATATATATATATATATATATATATATATATATATATATATCTGTCTATCTATCTATCTATATATCTATCTACCCATAGATTCACAACAATACCTATTATTCAACTCATGCCACCCTAAACACATAAAAATTAACATAACTTATAAACTAGCGAAAAGAATCTGCACCATAGTTTCGGATAACAATACTTGTGAACGAAGACTCCTTGAACTTAAATCAACACTAATCAAGAGACATTACCCAACATTATTAATAATTGATGGAATTAAACTAGCAAAAGAAATAGACATAGAAACATTAAGGGAAGTTAACCGAAATACTACACCAGATTTAAAAATACTCCCAAACATCTCCACACACAACCCTAGAAACAATGAGGCCTTCAACATCATCCAAAATCTATCCAATCTCACTGGAGATAAAGCAATGAACAGAATTTTAGGCTCACACAAAATTATCAAAAGCAAAATACAACCGAAATCATTGAAAAAATATTAACCAGCGCAAGACTATATTCATTATCAAGGGAACCAAAAGTGAAAAAATGAGGGTGGCTTAACTGTGGCATATGCCCCCACCTTTTGGAGGATACAGAGTTTCAGAAGGTGAAATATTTAAGATAAAATCAAATTTCACCTGTGACTCTGAAAACTTAATCTATGCTATTACCTGCTTAGGGTGCAGAAATCACTATATAGGCCAAACAGGAATGTCACGCCGACGAAGAACAACTCTTCACAAAGAAAAAAATCTGCTACCCAGTATATAGATAGATACGGGTCAGTGAACACATAGAAAGATGTGCTAGGAACCTTAAGCCGAACTTCCTAATTTTCCCTTTTTATCAATGTTCACAGAACATCTCCCTACAGCGAAGACTAAATAAAGAGGCAACTTTCATTAATAAATATCATCTACAACTCAACATGAACACAACTTAATACTACTAACCCTACCAATAATCCCACTAATCTCCATACATTCCACGCATCATTCATATTCTGGTATCTATATCTACCTTAACTGCTTACCTCCCTTGCATGTAATCTTTTCACTCAGCTACTATTAGACCCGACACCGTTTGGAAATCTATGTTCATTCAAAGTCAGTGATCAGCTCTGACGATACCGGTATGACTTTGAATCTCTATAATGCTTCATAATAATGATTTTTATACTTCATAATTCCACCTCAAACCATCTAATTGTATGCATATATCTTTGCTTTTCTTTATAAAGCCTTTATTTTTTATATCTAATGTGCATGTTCTTTGTTTTCTTTTTACTTTCCCCCTATTTATACCACGTGTAGTCTTTTCTCTGTGAAACCTATTTCTATTATATATATATATATATAATGCAGTAATGGCTTGAGGTTAATCAGCTGGCAGCAACTCTTTGTTTTTAGACTATAGTTCAAATTGTAGGGAATTCAATGTCAGAGTCATTCTTGTTCAGTCCCTATACACTACTGATCGTGTAGGTGTATTCTCAAAGATATTCAAATCAGGTCCAGCCTATGACTTTTAATTTAGAGCTCTATTAACAAATGCATTCTTTAGGCACTCTATCTGGGACTATCCCCTATGCTTCGTTCAAAACGATTCACAAGAGTAAGCTTCTTCGTATTTTAGGACAAGAAAGACAATATAATCCAGTGTTTTTGTGTAAAGACAATAAGGGTACGGTTTGAAAGAGATTGAATTGTTTATTCTTGTAGGCCAAGTTACCACGTAAATACTTCGTCGCTTTTCGTAAAATTCAATATATTCAATGTGTTTACAACAGTCTCAAACAGGTTTGTATAATGCAGCACTGAGATAGTTTTATTGTAAACATGATGCGAATGTGAAGGAAGTTAATAACAATGGAAATCGAAAATAGAAAGGAAAAATGAGGGGAAAGCAAGTAACTACAATGTTGGCGGTGAAGGCGATGAACTCAGTGCATCAGAACAAGTCTGATACCTACTTATGAAAACATAACTCACAAGGAATCGGAGACTGACAAAATTTATGATGGCTACCTAAAAATATACACCGAAAATGCGATCAATAGATTCTCACAAAATGATCTGCGTTTCCAACTGTCATTTTTTATTATTTATTATTTTATATTTCTTTCTTTCTTTCTATCCTTCGCTGTCTGTGTGTGTGTCTCTCTCTCCCTCTCTCTCTCTCTTTCTCCCCCTCTCTCTCTAATTGTACTATTCTATCTTTCTTTTTCTTTGATCGCGACCCCATGTCAATTTAAATATTTCTGTTGCTTTAGTTATTGTTATTTTGTTGCAACCCTTTATTGTTGCTGTCGTTCTTTTGCAGCGTATTTCTTGTTTTTAGTATTTTTATATATTTTTATATAATCATCCTCATCATCATCATCGTCGTTATTCAGTTTAGGTCGACTTTGAACGAACAAGCCTACGACCTGAGACATTCCACTCATAACTATCCTCGCCGAAATGTTCTCTTAATAGTATCTACGACAAAAATATCCAAATATATTATTCCATGTTTAAAACACGAGGTTGTCATCTGAGACAGATTTGGAGAGACATATGGAGCTTCCACGATAGCTTTGACGTTGTTGTTTGGCTTCAGGTATATCTAGATATAGTAGACCTACGTTCGAATGTGTGAAGGCGCATGGCTCAGTGGTTAGAGCATCGAGCTTACAATCATGAGTTATGATGGTATTTAGAAACCAATTGATATGGCTATCGATGAAAATAAAGTTAACTATTCAACAAAGCTTCTTAATTCTTAGGAACCTCCAAGATTGCCATCTCTCAACCGCAGTTTAATGTTGGATCTTCTACAATACTCCTATAAAGCTTAGTTCATCCTAAGCTCTGCATTGGTACTCGATGAATAATAAAAGCATCACAGCTACATGCCACCGGCGCATAAATTCAATCTCGTTGTGGCAAGGGAAAAGATACTTTTATTTCTAGATCACCCCAAGTAGTATCAGAAGCAATGTTTCAGTTTAAGCGCATACACAATTTTCAGTAAATGTTTATTTTGCCAAGCTAATCGACAAATCACAAAAACAAACACTGAACGTTGTTGGCCTGCAGTTACAGAAAAGACTTGTTTTCTCATGTTCAGCTGTATGCAGGATGGTCTAAGATAGGAACGGCTCACAAACTTTTTGCATGCATTGTTATATTATACATTTGATTGGAAAATAGCTAGACTGATGGATATATATATATATATATATATATATGTTAGCGGGGAAACACAAGTAGTAGACATCATACACGCACCCTGGACGGAAATCACCAGCAACATTCTTGTACCAGGTATAGCCACCCCATATCCCAGAACTACTAACCCACCCCACAGGTCAGATGTTCCGGATGAGGCCACAACGTAATCAGGAACTTTGCCCCCTTCCCTGGATCAATAAAGACTTCATAACTGAATCAATTAAATTCATCCTCCAAAACAACCATTTCATGTTTAACACCACTGTTTATAGCAAAAAATCTGGAATTACAATGGGAACTAGGGCAGCCCCAACCATTGCCAATCTAACAATGGGCTATTTAGAAATAACAGTATACCAATAGTCCATAGGGACCCCAAACTTAAGGAGATTCTATATAACCATAAAATCATTAAGAGCAGCAAACAGCTTGAAACATTGAAGAAAATTCTAACCAATGCCAAACTATTCTCTAGAACAACAGACGCAAGAATCGTAAAGCGTGGTCGCCCTGATTGCGAAACATGGCCCAATCTGTTGGAAATATCGGAATTCCATTTCAGACAAGGACAAATATTCAAGATCAGATCTAACTTCACTTGCCCCTCCCAAAACCCCATTTACGTAATCAGATGCTTGAGCTGCCATCGAAATTATATTGCATCAACAGGAAATTCGACCCGAAAGAGATGTATGGTCCACAGACAACAAATTTCCACCCCACAATATCGCCAAATATACCTCAGTCAACACATTCACGAATGTGCAGAACGATTACAACCACAATTCGAAATTTTCCCATTTTATCAGCTTACCTTCTGGACCTTAACACAAGTAAGAATGAATAAAGAAGCCTCATTTATCCAAAAATATAAACCAGAATTGAATATAAAACCATATCAAAACTAAAGGATTTACCCCATCTAATGGAAGATGTAACCCATAACAAAGCAAAGAACACAAAAACAAAAATAAAAATAAGTAAAAATTACAGATTTACCTCCCCTTTACTTCAAAATAAATGAGTGAACAATTATCTTCCTTGGCAATATATTTTCCCCAGCAGTATGTATATATATAGAACAAGTAGAAAGATAAATGTTATTCAACGCATAAATACTGAACAGTATAGCTATAAAGGATAAAATCCTTTTTTCTTTTTAAAAGCAGAAAAATTTGTCGGCAGCCGTGTGCGTGTGTATGTGTGTGTTTATATGTGTGTGTGTGTGTGTGCATGCGTGTGTGTGTATACTTACTGAATATCACGTCGTTGCTTGGAAATTTTGACAGTAGAATGCCTTGCCGGACTTTTGGAACAGTACGCCCACATAAGTTGGATTTTCTCCGTTTGGACGAGAATTATTCATTTTTTTTTCTATCACACCCTTTCAAATGATAAGGGGAAGCTTTGAATGAAAAGAAATTTTAGAAAATTCATGAATCCCCACTTCCACCCTTTCTTGACCGATTTTGTCCCTTTCCTTTTTTTTTTTTTTTTTTTGCTCTACGCACATATAAACAATGGGAGATGGCTTTACAGTGAAAAAAAAAATAATAATTCATGATTATTTTCAACATCCCCTCCACGTCTCAGTACAGACTTTGGCCAATTTTTTTCTTTTTTCTTTACTTTTGTTCGTACTACGCACTTAAAAACAATGAGAGAAGCCTCGTCGGTTTAAAAATTATTTTTGAAAATCGGCGATCGCCATTACAACCCCGAGTTCCTTTATTTTCAAACAGAAAATGAAACGTAATTAGAAAACAATAGTGAAGTTTTTGCCTTGACCCCCCGCTTCCCCGTCCCCCACTTAGAGATCCAAAAATTTCGGCTTTATTCGAATTTTTTTTTTTTCGATCATAATTTTAAAATACGGATAGTTCGAATTTGCAATTTGTTTCTGTTTATAATTTCGAAATAATTTTCTGACGTAAACGTATGTGATTTAAAGGAGACTTAGCTATTGTTTCTAGCATATCCTACAACCACCGGGCACCTTTCTTGTTTCTTTGTCACTCTGACATGTATTGATGTATTCCATATTTTCGTTTGTATGTCCCTATGCTAAATTTCTCCATCTTTCCTTTTTAGATCTCTTTTTTTGCTTGCTCGTTCACTTTCTCCCTCTCCTCTCTCTCTCTCCCCCTGCACATATATATATATATATATGTGTGTGTGTGTGTGTGTGTGTGTGTGTGTGTGTGTGTGTGTGTGTGTGTGTGTGTGTATGCATGGGAGTGCGTGTCAGTGCTTGCAGACCACTATTTAAATTATGCATTTTTGACTAAGCGTGTTGTAAAATAGAATTAGTGTTTTAATTTCCACTAAAATCGAAAGAAGAAAGCTATACAACTGGCGTCTTAGCTTTAATGCGTCTATTAGGTTAAAAGTAAGGAACTTTCTATGTAGAACGCTACTGTAGTACATCGATATATATATATATATATATATGTATGTATGTGTGTTTGTGGGTGTGGGTGTGTGTGTCTATGTGTGTGTGTATACATACCAAGACATACGGATACCTATATATATATATATATATATATATATATATATATATATATAGATAGATAGATAGATAGATAGATAGATAGATAGATAGATAGATGTGTATTCCGAAAGCGCAATGAGAAGAGAAATAATAATTTGTTTTTCGAAAAGCTGCATGAATTACATCTAAGTTTGAAGGAGTTAAAACGATATTTCTGATAAAACTAGCCTTGGTTACTCTCATTCATACTCTTACTTAATCTGGCTTTGTAGAACATCTAAGAAGGTCAGTTTGAGGTGAAATCTCTCGCTGTAAATATGTTATAATATTCTCCGTACTATTGGAAATTCACAAATTGCCGACAAATCTTCGGTAGTCTGTCGATTTGCTTTTGATAATAAAATATCGTAATGTGAACTGTTGCGTGTGTGTCTTCATCTATGTGCGTATGCATTTCTGTGTGTACCTATAAATGTGTGTGTATTTGCGTATGTGTTTATGTGCAAATGAGTGTCTCTGAGAATGGGCAGGCCATGTTTGAGTTTTACAGACTGCGTAGTAATCACTTCAATTTTATTTTAAACAATTGCCTGCCACCGACTGCCATGTTGGAAGCAGAAAGAGTATTTGTTACTTTTACTAGAATATTGTTGCTGTTAATATTATTGTTGCTAACTCTTGTTGTTGCTATTGGTCTTTACAATAGTTTCATGTTTATTGTTGCTCTCTCTGCTGCCCGCTGTTGCCATAGTTGCTATTGTCACTATAATTATTGTTATTGTTACTAAGACTTGCCTTTGCCATCGTTTCATGTTTGTGATTGGCGTTGGCTGTTTCACTTCTCTGATTATGGCGTCCTTACTACCGTCAGACGACAGTTGTTTTTAGGTGTTGGTCGGTGGTTGATCTTATGAGTGTGACCTAGTGAGGAGGTTTATGCTGGTCTGACAGTGTGGAGTTATAGAAATCGGTTGTCTTAATGGCGCTGGTGAATTTCATTGGTCTAAGTAGAGTTCATAATGATAACGACTCTACCTGGCTTGAATGCAGTTGTTGGTGTCCCTGTTGCTGCAATTGCTGTTGTTTGTGTTGTTGCTGCTACTGCTGTTGTTGTTTGTTTTCTTTTTGTTAATAGTGTTGCTGGTGTTGTGGTTATTTCCGTTAATAACAATGTCGTTGTCAACTCGACTAAAAACTTAAAATGTTACTTCATGCGGTTTTCCTGTCCCACTAACAAATTTGTCCTATCATTTTATGCATCGTGTATGTATTGTACGTTCGCACATAATTATGCACATATGTATGTGCGTGCGTGTGTGTATGTGTTCGTGCGTGCGTGCGGGTTTGTGTGTGTGTGCGCGTGCATGTGTGTGCTATGTGTGTGCGCGTGTATTTGTGTGCATTTTTATATATTTATATATATGCATATATATATAAGTATATATATATATATATATATATATATATATATATATATATATATATATCTATATTGTATTACACATGTGCATGCATTCATACTTGCATGAAAATATACATATATATTGTACATATATATATACGCGTGTGTGTATTGTGCATATATATATATATATATATATATATATATATATATATATATATATATATATATATACATATATATATATATATATACACATATATACATACGCGGACACACATATGAGGACGCACACGTGTACACTTTATTCCTTTTCTGTCTCTGATTCTTCTCTTCCTTCCTCTGTCTCTCTGCTTCTCCCCCACTTCTCTCCCCCACTTCTCTCTCTCTCTCACTTCAATCTCTCCCTCTTCCTCATCAGTCCCATTTATTTCTTATCTCCTTCGTTTGACATTGTCCCTAACATAAAACCTCTTTACGTTCCTCTACACAGGTTATCTAGCTGACCGCAAAACGACAAAAAAAACAACAAAAAGAACGAAAAGAACGAAAAGAAACAAAGACAAACTGCTGTTTATTCCAAAAATCGTTTATTCTCCCACTTTGATAATTGCTACGTCATTCAGCATTTCCCTCTCTTTCCGATTTTTCCCCTCTTCCCTCTCTCTTCCACATCTCATTCCACTGTTTCCAGCACGGTCTGTGCACGTTTCGCTATTAACTGCGCCTTTTGTTCGTTGTCTACTTTTCATGCAGTCGACATCCGGGTATAAGTGTGATCAATCATGTGATAGATTTATGACCACGATAATTTCATTATGCAGTTTAGCCAGTGCTATTGTTCTGTCTCGTTAAAGATCTACTGACGTATGGGGTGCGTGGTGGTTATCGGACCTGTTAAAAGACGTGATGGTGGCGACGACGACGACGACGACGATGATGATGATGAATAATGATGACGATAGTGATAGAGACGGAAGGCTTCGACTGCTGTTGTGAGTGTAGTGATGGTGTTTCGTGTGATGTTACTGATGATTGCGATGGTGATTGTGATGATGTTTCGGGTGAATGTTCGTGACCATTGTGAAAGTGTTTGTGGTGATATTAATGGCGAATGTGGTCTTGTTCGTGGAGATGTCTCTGCTGATCGGAATTCAGATTGTGGCAACTTTAATAGGTTAGTGGCAATGGGAATGGAGAAATAGGGACTCTGAGTGTGTGTGTGTGTGTGTGTGTGTGTGTGTGTGTGTGTGTGTGAACGAAATTTCTGGGGTTGTCTCATGTGATTGTGACGTTATTTTGTGCTGGTACATGCGGTACTTTTAGTAGTATTTATGGTAGCGTTTTGTGGTTATGCTTGTAATAATATTGGTGCACAACATGTACTTAACTTATCGACCCGGAAATGTTGAAAGGCAAAGTTGACTTCGGTAGATTTTGAACTCAGAACGTAAAGACCAACGAAACGCCACTAAGCATTTTGCTAACGATTCTGTTAGCTCGCCGCTTTAGCAGTAATAATGATAATAATGGTTTCAAATTTTGCTATAAAGGCAGCCATTTTGGGAGAGAGGATGAGTCGGTTACGTCTACCCCAGCGTTAAAATGGGGCTTAATTTATCTACCCCGAAAGGATGAAAGGCAAAGTCGACCTCGGCGGAATTTGAACTTACAAAGTCAAGGCGGACGAAATGCCGCTAAGCATTAATTCCGGCGTGCTAACGATTCTGCCAGCTCACCGCTTTGACAGTGATAATAATAATCCATTCTATTATAAACACAAGGCCTGGAATTTGTGGGGAGGGGACTAGTCGATTAGATCGACCCCAGTACACCATTGGTACTTAATTTATCGACCCCGAAAGGTTGGAAAGCAAAGTTGACCTCGGCGGAATTTGAACCCAGAACGTAGCGACAGACGAAATGTCTCTAAGCATTTGACCCGGCGTGCTAACGATTCTGCCAGTCCACCGCTTTGACAGTGGCAATAATAATAATAATAATAATAATAATAATAATAATAATAATAATAATAATAATAATAATAATAATAATAATGATGATGATGATGATGATTTCATTTATTTGCCACCAGGACGAAGGATGAGGGGGACAATACTGTGATAAACGTAAAATGTTGGGATTTACATATAATGAAATAATAGAAAGAAAAAAAAAAGGTAAGTACACACAATATACAATGGAAAAGAAGGGACGTATACATACTATAAAAAGGCTTTAAAAAAGGTGGGGGTGGATGATAGAGATGTAGCCCTCCCGATACAGGATGAACTCTCTAATAATAATAATAATAATAATAATAATAATAATGAATTCTTTACTGCCCACAAGGGGCTACACACAGAGGGGACAAACAAGGACAGACAAACGGATTAAGTCGATTATATCGACCCCAGTGCGTAACTGGTACTTATTTAATCGACTCCGAAAGGATGAAAGGCAAAGTCGACCTCGGCGGAATTTGAACTCAGAACGTAGCGGCAGACGAAATACCGCTAAGCATTTCGTCCGGCGTGCCAACATTTCTGCCAGCAATAATAATAATAATAATAATAATAATAATAGTTTCAGATTTTGGCCTTCGGGGAAGGCGAGTAAGACGGTAACATCGCCACAGTGCACCACGGGTGCTTATTTTATCGACTTCGAAAAGAAGAAAGGCAAAGTCAGCCTCGGTGGAATTTGAACCCGGAACGTAAAGATTGACGAAATACCGTTAAGCATTTGTCCCGCTGTGCTAACGATTCTGGCAACTCATCGCCTTGCAATGTTTGTGGTAATATTAGATGGTGTTAGTGAAGTTTGTTCCGATTTTATGTATACTCATCTGCTCACTTTTCTACTGTTGATAATGCTGGAGAATCATCCTCTAATGTAGAAACCACTGATGATTTCCATTTGAGTGAAATCACGTGATAAGGGAGTTCCAGCGACAATTCAAGCATGTACTAATGTTATTAGTGGAGGCGCAATGGCCCAGTGGTTAGGGCAGCGGACATGCGGTCATAGGATCGCGGTTTCGATTCCCAGACCGGGCGTTGTGAGTGTTTATTGAGCGAAAACACCTAAAGCTCCACGAGGCTCCGGCAGGGGATGGTGGCGAACCCTGCTGTACTCTTCCGCCACAACCTTCTCTCACTCTTACTTCCTGTTTCTGTTGTGCCTGTAATTCAAAGGGCCAGCCTTGCCACACTGTGTCACGCTGAATATCCTCGAGAACTACGTTAAGAGTACACGTGTCTGTGGAGTGCTCAGCCACTTGCACGTTAGTTTCACGAGCATGCTGTTCCGTTGATCGGATCAACTGGAACCCTCGACGTCGTAAGCGACAGAGTGCCAACAACCTAATTTTATTAACACGACAGCTGCGAAAACCTCCGCCATCATTTCAGCCAATGACGGCACTCTTAACCTCATGATCATAACTAAGATACAAAATAGTCACTACTATCAGCTTGATAGTTCTCTTGTCATTGTTATCATGGTAACAAACATTATCACTAGCTCCATCAGTGTTATCGGTTTAATAGTCTTGTTCTTATTGTTATCAGGGCAACAAACATCACTATTATCAGCCTGATAGTCCTGCTATCGTTGTCACCACGGCAACAAACATTATCATCACCACTTACCACATCACTACAACTATAAATACTCCGTTAACACCGTCAGCACTAGAACCACCATCATCGTCATCATTGTCATTGTCTTTCGATGTCATCGTTGTGGTTCAATGTCGCCTTCCTCCACATAAGACTTTCATCATTATCTATCTTCTAATAACAACTATTGTTATAATCACCTTCACAATCGATGTCAACACTCACTTCAACATAATTTTCAAATAACTTTCACCGTTTCATTGTCACTATCTTCAACGTCATTCACGCATAATTAACAAAGTCTTGAATATTTATACCACGACATTATAAATACCCGTTCGATATTGCCATGTCTGTAAATCTAACATCATGAAATTAATACAATGCATTGATTAGAAAATGCCACAAAGAGACAGTCTAAGTTGATTTTTTTCTTCTCCCATAAACAAGATCAGACATTTTATCAGCCATTCTAATGTACTGAATCCGACTATGTAATATTTGCTTTTTCTTTTACTTTCTGAATTGTTTATTAGTTATTGTTCTTTATTTATTCACCATTAGTGTCATTGAGTAAGAAGTACCATTACCAACACCGTCGACTTGTCTTCCTTCTCAATTGCAATTGTTTCACATTATTTTATTTCGAAGGAGTTGAGCTGGCAGAAACGTTACCACGCAGGACGAAATGCTTAGCGGTATTTCGTCTGCCGCTACGTTCTGAGTTCAAATTCCGCCGAGTTCAACTTTGCCTTTCATCCTTTCTTTGTCAATTAAATAAGTACCAGTTACGCACTGGGGTCGATATAATCGGCTTAATCCATTTGTCTGTCCTTGTTTGTCCCCTCTGTGTGTAGCCCCTTGTGGGCAATAAAGAAATAAGAAACGTTAGCACGCCGGGTGAAATGCTTAGCGGTATTTCGTCTGTCTTTATGTTCTGAGTTCAAATTCCGCCGAGGTCGACTTTGCTTTTCATTCTTTTGGGGGTCGATAAATTAAGTACCAGTGGCGTACTGGGGTTTATCTAATCGACTGTCCCCCTCTCCCAAAATTTCCGGCC
>NC_142932.1:105519962-105539962 GCF_046866305.1 Octopus bimaculoides | reverse complement strand
TCTTTAATTTGTACAAAGAATTTGTTGAAAGTGACTTCGAAGTTTCGGCATGCTCGCCTTTCTCTGTAGACGAATGTGATTAGAAAAATACGAGAGAAAGAAGATATCTATGGACCATTGATAATGAGTTTGCAAATCCAAAACCCAAGATAAACTTTCAGCTTCATACTTATTATTATTGGAACAACAAGATTCATAAACCCGTCTGGAGCAAAAGATGACTAAACCTGGGATCTTGGAGAGAGAATGCAAACCCTTAATTCATATGCTAGAAATGATCTCGAGATATGTGGCTGTAAATACATACATACATGCATACATACAGACATACATACATACGTACATACATGGTAGAAGCCATAGCCACTCATAATGCAAAGGAGTACTGGTGGAATGTCTCCGTGAAAACCTCACAACAGACCTGACATAATGATTTGGGATAAGAACGGAAACTGTGCACAGTTGTGGAAATTAGCTTCCCAGCGGACGTTAACATAAACCTGAAGATCAGTGAAAAATAGAACACCTACGCTGAACTATTGAGAAATCTGCAGTTACTCTATCCAGATTACAAGTTCAGGCTTATACCTGTAATTATTGGGGCCCTGGCATATATAACACACTGCCTAAATACCAATCTTGAGAAATTAGGCTTTTCAAAACCAGAAAGGAGAAAGCTAATTCGAAGACTACAGATCCAATCCATCACTGGAACTGTAAAAGTCTGTAAATCTTTCCAGAAGTTTATCATTTAAATATATATAAACATGTCTAGATATGCAACTATATGCATGAGAATACATACATAAAACATACATACATACATACATACAAACATACATACATACATACATACATACATACATACATACATACATACATACATACATACATACATACATACATAGGTAATGTCATCACGGTATTATCTACCGATCAGATATGATACTGTAGCTTGACACTCTGTAATGAGATCTCTCGGAAGGGTAACTCCGTGGACAAAGAAATAAGGTAGAAGCCTTAGGCACTCATAATAAAACGGAGTACTGGCGGAATGTCCCCGTGAAGACCTCAATAAAATGTAAGCACAACAGACCTGATATAATGATTTGGGATAGAGAAGAGGAACTGTGCACAGTTGTGGATATTAGCTTCCCAGCGGATGTTAACGTATAACTGAAGATCAATGAAAAAGAGAACACCTGCCCTGGACTATTGAGAAATCTGCAGCTACTCTATCCAGATTACAAGTTCAGGCTTATATCTGTAATTATTTATCTACCGATCAGATATGATACTGTAGCTTGACACTCTGTAATGAGATCTCTCGGAAGGGTAACTCCGTGGACAAAGAAATAAGGTAGAAGCCTTAGGCACTCATAATAAAACGGAGTACTGGCGGAATGTCCCCGTGAAGACCTCAATAAAATGTAAGCACAACAGACCTGATATAATGATTTGGGATAGAGAAGAGGAACTGTGCACAGTTGTGGATATTAGCTTCCCAGCGGATGTTAACGTATAACTGAAGATCAATGAAAAAGAGAACACCTGCCCTGGACTATTGAGAAATCTGCAGCTACTCTATCCAGATTACAAGTTCAGGCTTATATCTGTAATTATTGGTGCCCGGAGATATGTAACAGACTGCCTACATTTCATTTGTGAAATTAGGCTTCTCAAAACCAGAAAGTACAAAGCTAATTCGAAGAATACAGATCTAATCTGGAACTGTAAAAATTACAGATCCACTGGAACTGTAAAAACCTGTAAAATTTTCCAGGAGTTTATCATTTAAATATATACGAGCATGTCTAGATATGCAACTATATGCATGAGAATACATACATGAAGCAAAACATAAAAATTTGTACATATACATACATACATACATAACATAACATACATACATACATACATACATACAAACAAAAATACCTTGCTGTTGATGTTGAAATTCCAAAGAAGGAGCCTTGAATCTAGGTTTGGCAAGAAATCTTGAAACAAAACTAATCAATGGCATACATACATATAGATACACACACGCACACAACACACAATACACATGTACATATATATATATGTATATATATACGTATGTATGTATGTATATATGTATTTATGTATGTATGTATGTATTTGTGTCTGGAAGCTAATTTATGAAGAAGATTCTCGCAGAGATTGTAACGATGCAAGCGTTTGTATTAACTAGCGTTCAGCACCATTTATTTTCATTGGATATGGAAGGAAGGAAGAGTGATATCGTTCATGAGTTTCCCGTGGTCATTAACTGTGAAAGCGGAGGAAAATAGCTCTAAGCTTAAAATCGAAGCTTGCTGGCACGGTAGTTTATAGCCTATTGTATAACGTGTTACTTGTGTATTCATATTCCGGATAGCATGTGAAATGTTCGTCTATGCCTTGTTCTAGGTGCATCTGTGTGTGTGTGTGTGTGGTGTGTGGTTAGGGAATCAGATAATAAAATCCAGTCGGCGTGGATGTAAGAGGATGAGAAAGGCGATCGTATTTGATATCTTCATGTGGGGGTCATGAAGACTATATCGAAACACTTGATGTCTTCTTTGTATCGACTTTTCCGAGGAAGATTTCCAGATTTGTGTATGTGTCTATAAGTTGTGCAGAAATAGACGCTACTTATATGCATACGTATCGATACACGCACACGTATGTATATATATATGTATATATATGTGTGGGGGGTGTATGTATGTGCGTGTATGTACGTATATATATATATATATATATATATATATATATATATATATATATATATATATATATATATATATATATATATGTGCATACATGTATGTATGTATGTATATATATATACATGTGTGTGTGTATAAAGAGAGAGAGAGAGAAATATACACGCATTCATACATAGTCAAATGATAATAGAGATACGTTTATACATACATACGAACGCACGCACGCACGCACACACACATACACACACACACACGCACATATATATTTATATAATAGCTTTGCATATGAGTGTATGTGCGTGCTTGGTTGTGTGTGTGTGTGTGTGTGTGTGTGTGTGTGTGTGTGTGTGTGTGTGTGTGTGTGTGTGTGTGTGTGCGTGTGTGCGCTCGCGCGGGCATGTGTATTGGTTAAACAATGTTTGTGTGTCACACATTCGTATAGATTCGGCGAATAACTCAGCGCCGGCTGGTAAAAGGGCATTCGTTCAACGTTCAGACAAATAGATAGACATCTTGCGAAATGTATTTCTCTGTGTGTGTGTGTGCGCGCGTTCATATATATATATATATATATATATATATATATATATATATGTTTATGATATGCGTGTATGCGTTTGCATATGTGTGTATATCTGCTTTCTATACTTTCTATATTTGATAGCTGTCTATATACGTGTGCGTGTGAAGAGATATTTTAAGTTTTCTGCGTCCTATTTCGTTGCCTTTGTGCGCTTATGTTTAGGAGAACGACGGAGAAGAGGATGACAGAGAGTACAATGCACAAAATGGCGGGAAGGCAGTAACAGAATTAAGAGGGAGGTGGAGAAAACGTGGAGGATGTAGAAGCGTGCGTAGAGAATGTAGTGACAGTGGTTGGAAGTGAAAATGAGAGACGGAAAAAGAATCTTGTCTGACAAACTGGGAAGAGATAATGAAAGTAATGGACGTTCTCTTATCTCGTGCATTCGATCGTAAAGCTCAGGTTTGTCTTCAGTTATTGAGTATGGGAGCGAACAAGGGATAGTTTACTTCATAAAGATGCCGTTTAGATTACAGGGTGATAACGTGCAGAGAATGGGCGGGAGAGTAGGAAGCGGGAGGGAGAAGAGAAGAATAACGAGAGGTTTTGTGCGAAAGAGTGAACAATTAAGGGAGGGAGTGAGTGACTGAGTGAGAGAGTGAGTGAGAGAGTGAGTTAGTGAGTGAGTGAGATAATCGAATGGAAAATTTGAGACAGAGTATTGGAAGAGGAACATGAAAATATACAGACATGTACAAGAACATAGAAACACAAACGAAGAGAAATAAAGACATAAAGACAACTAAATAATACATACATACATACATACATATATATATATGTGTGTGTGTATATATCTGTATGTATATATATATATATATATATATATATATATATATATATATATATATATATATATATATATAATAATAATACAAAGAATATATATACATGTATACACACATATATGTACATACTTACATCTATATGTGTATATATATGCATATCAGGGTACAGGACGTTAGAACAATAAACTACAGACAACGGAACGAACACATAGGAAAACGGAAAGCCACTTGGAATATCCCTTCATCAGCTGTCTCTATTCTATCTAGACGTTTCGAAGATTATATATATATGTATGTATGTATGTATGTATGTATATACGCAATAAAAACAAATGAATAAATAACGAAGGAATATAGAAATAAACAAATGAAACAGCTTCGAAGAAGCAAGTGCTCGTATTCGTGTGGCGAGTGAAATACTGATTGTCGCATTTGATATAGAGATGTACATAAACTTATCCACGAACCCGTGTGTGTGTATGTATGTATGTATGTATATATGTATGTATGTATGTATGTATGCAGGTATGTATATATGTATATATGTATGTATGTATGTATGTATCTATGCATGTATATATGTATGTATATATGTTGTAGGTATATATGTATGTGTGTGTATATATGCTTGTATGTATGTATCTATATGTGTATGCATGTATATATGCATGTATGCGTATGCATGTTTGTATGTATATATGTATGTATGTCGAGGAAATAGACCCCAGGACTTATTCTTTGTAAGCCTAGTACTTATTCTATCGTCTCTTTGCCGAACCGCTAAGTTACGGGGACGCAAACACACCACCAGCGATTGTCAAGCGATATTGGGAGGACAAATACAGACACACAAACATATAGACACTCACATATATATCTATATATATATATACGACGGGCTTCTTTCAGTTTCCGTCTACCAAATCCACTCACAAGGTTTTGGTCGGCCCAAGGTGGCACGCAGTGGGACTGAACCCGGAACCATGTTGCTTGGCAAGCAAGCTACTTACCACACAGCCACTCCCGCGCTTTTGTATGTAATATATATATATATATATATATATATATATATATATATATATATATGCATGCGTGTGTGTATGTATACATGCATAGTTTTATATTCCTTTATGCTTTTATTTGTTTCAGTCGTTTGACTGCGTCCATGCTGGAACACCGCTTTTATTCGAACAAATCGACCCCAGGACTTATTCTTTGTAAGCCTAGTACTTATTCTTTGGCTTAGTTTTGCCGAATCAGTTGAGTTACGGGAACGGGAACACATCAACATCTATCTGTCTGTCTATGCATCTAGGCATCTATCTGTTTCTGTCTTAGGCGCAGGAGTACTTGAAGGTCATGTATTCCATATTCTTCCTTCTCTACATCAAATATCTTTACTGTCACTTCTAGCAGCTTTTACTTGTATAAAGATAACACTCCCTTTACTCCGTTAGCAACATCTCCCGTTATACCTCCATGAATAGAGACCTTGTGCATTTTAGAATTCTTCAGCAGCATCATGCTAATGTCTTTTATACCGTAGAAGAGTATAGTTTTGCAACAGCACTTTAGATAACTAACGGTGCTTAGAAATTGTGATAAAAAATCAGTTGTAAACTTCATATCTCTTTCATTATATTGGAAATGCAAGTATCTTTTACATTAATGTTACAAGTAAGTATTACATAGGAGATACATCTACATTATATCGCTGGCTGACTAAGCATCTACGAAAAGGATAAAGTGGGACGTATAACATTCCAGAAACAAAATGCAGAAAAACAAAAGCTCACTAGTTGATAGCAAAACAATCGAATACAAAATACAGACAAATCCATGATTACTCACATAAGTTATATGAATAAAAATATATAACGCAAAATCTAACTCACAGATGGTGCATCCAGTAACAAGCTACTGCAGAAAATCACAGTAAAACATAATTGCTAATTGCCGAAGTAAATCTAACGTCAACGAGGGGGAAAATGAAAAATCTAAATAAGTAATAGATACAACTATGTTTCTGCGATTCCTGGCTTCAATAAAACAGCAATAAGGAACGCTACTAAAATTCTTTCATCCAGAAGATAAGACAGGGAACATCTGAAGTAGTCGATGAACATAGGAAATTTATGGTTCCAAACAAAGCATAAAGGATTGCTAAGCAACTATTATGAAGTAGTCTTTGTTAATATAACCGAAACAGGCAACATTTTGATAACAGATAGGCACATGCACATTACATATTTATATCAGTTTCTCTCGCTCTCTTTTTATACAAATATACGTGCGTCTGTGTAGGTGGGGTCTGTATATACAAAGTGACACACACACACACATACACACACACACACACACACACACCTCCCCCCCCACACACACACACACATACGGAGTGAAGGAGATTTATTTCTATGCAAGAATGAAAATAGAGGAATTAGTTTTGGGGTTGAAAATGTACCTGAGTCTAAAAACGAATAATTGTAGTATTAAAATTATTTTGGCAAATTTATTAAAATAGCATCCTAGTTTCAAAAATTTTTCGTCATTCAATAATAAACAGAAATGTTTAAGAGAGTCTAGATTAAGTATATATATGTGAGAAATGTTGAGAAACACAAGGGGTCGAGCAAGCAGAATCGTTAGAGGGCTGAGAAAGTAAGTCGTGGTATATGCTTCTGCTCTGTATATTCTGATTTCAAATCCCGTCGATGTCACATTTGCCTTTCACCCCTTTCACCCCTTTCGATAAAAAAAAATTCCAGTCAATTATAGGAGTGAATGTTATCAACCATCTCCTTTGCAACTAAATCAGAAACTGTTATCAGTACGTGGTAACTTGAATTTTAAAAAAATTTAAATTACGAATTACAAGTAGCTCTCGTAATGCAATCATTACCGGTCACAAATACATGGTGTATATCGATCCATTTGCTGCGGAAGAAGGTACTGAGATAGCTCCCTATATGACGTTGGGTGCTAATGAACACCGAATGTCCTCGATCAAGCGAGACAACTTACCTTGGGATGATCGAAAACGATAGGTAACGATATTTCGCCATTATTGTAACTCTGTACCTGAAACACCTCGAAACGCAACAAATTGCCGGTCTGCGGCGTAATATGCAAATAGTATGGCTTGAAAGTCATAACATGTCTAGGTGAGACAGGCTGACACTGAAGTGGCTTCGCGCCCTCCATTGTCAGTTAAAGTTCAGACAGTGTCATGTGACAACTTGCTGGGGCTACTTGCTGGAGCCTAGCAGCGGGAAGTTTAGACAGTGTCATGTAACAACTTGCTGGTGCTGCCTACTGGACCCTAGCAGCGGGAAATTTAGACAGTGTCACGTGACAACTAGCTGGGGCTGCCTGCTGGAGCCTAGCAGCAGATATAAAAAGGGGAACTTGACATGACAATCAGTCGGACGCTGACACTCGTTGATGCTGCATCGAAGAGGCCAGGGAATAGAAGAAAGAAGACATACACCCAACACCAGAGCTGAAGACACCTCCGAAAGGAGGGTCCCCGCCACGTCAAAACGGTAGAGGAGTAGGGGCCGAAACCGGACGTGGTTCCTCCTGATGATGTCTTGAGCTAACTGGATCCTATAAAGGAGCTGTTGTGGTAGCAGACCACGAAACATGGTTGAAATTCCTGTTTGCTGATTTGCTGCGGCGTAGCACATATATGACAAAATTAAATTATGAAATTAAGCAGCTCTAACAATCATCTCGAGTCAGTTTATCTCGTCTTGTTTGGGACATTCGGTGTTCTTTAACCCTCGGCGTCATATAGGTAGCTTTCCCAGGACGCTACTCTGTAGCAATGGGCGTATAAATTAAACGCACACACTATGTATGTGTGACCAATAATGTAGGATTGAAAACCACATATATTCCTAAAATGTTGCATTGTATGGACAAATATATTGAGGAATAAGTAAGTGTTCGACAAGATTATCACGTACACATTATCGTCTGTTCATGTTTGCATATCTACCTTTATAACTTGGAATGGGAGGTGGTTTTCAATTGCGGTTTGAAAGTAAGATAATGGTAATGTCTTAAAGCACATCAGAATAATAATAGGATTTGATTGCAAGTACTATATAACTAATCACACACGCACGCGCGCGCACACATACACACACACACACACACACACAAACACACGCACACACACACACATACACCCATGCATGTAAACACACACACACGCATACATGTGCACACGCATACACACACACACACACACACACACACACACACACACACGCAGTGCAGTGAATAATTACTCATAAATGAAAATAACACAGACGTCTCATCTTAACAGATACATTTACTAAATTTACATAAAAAATATCTAAGGAGTAATTTTAGTCAATAAAATCGCCACTGGCTTCAACCACACCCTTTAGACGACTTCGGAACCTCCTGCAACTCTTCTGGATGGTCTCCTTATTTAAGTTGGTGAATGCTGCCATATTCCTTGCCTTCAGTTCATCTTTGGTGTTACAAGAAGTTTTGTTGGTCTCTTGCTCAACTCAACACCACACATAATAATCAAGGGGCTTACAGTCGGGGTAGTTAGGTGGACAGATGTTAGGGGTGATGTGGTTGCAGAAATTGTCTGACAGCCATTACTAGGTTCTCCTGTTTGTGTGTCATGGTGCAAAGTCCTGTTGCCAGACATAGGGTCTTCCAGCAGCTACGTACTTGACCCAGAGTAGCACTACATCCTTCAGGCAATTGATGCAGTCCTCCGTGTTGTGTGTGAGGCCGTGTGGGAGAGATGAATGGAGACATAACGTCACCATCACTAGTGATCACTCTAAACACCATGATATTGACTGGATGTTAGATTTTTATCACTCTCGGTACATGTTTTGGGGACACAACAAGCCAACAATTGTTCTCTGTGTTCACCATCTGTTCACAATGGCGCTTCTGGCGCGAATGCCAAGCAGTACAGGTATGTCATTTCCAAATTTCTGGCAGAGTGAATAGCATAATGGTACTGTTTTTCTCACAGACAGTGCCCAACTGATCTTACTATACTGTGTAGTTGAATTAGAACAGTCACAAACTACGTTGATGCTGCATCGAAGAGGCCAGGGAATAGAAGAAAGAAGACATACACCCAACACCAGAGCTGAAGACACCTCCGAAAGGAGGGTCCCCGCCACGTCAAAACGGTAGAGGAGTAGGGGCCGAAACCGGACGTGGTTCCTCCTGATGATGTCTTGAGCTAACTGGATCCTAATCCACCAAGGGAAGGTATGTCTGAAGAAAGTAATTCAACAACGTGGGTTGATGAACCGTAAGACGTGTGGCCAGAACCTCCTGGAAAATAACCATACTGTGTAGTCGACAAAATCAAAAATAAACAATGCACATGCACAAAATTAAATATAATAAAATGGCAACAATTTACTCATTGCACCCTGTATATATATATATATATATATATATATATATATATATATATATATATATATATATATATATATATATATACGTATATGCACATACGCACACTTACACACAAACATGAGTGTATCTATGTGCGAATGTATATGCAATGATCTAATAGGAAGAACTCTGAGAGGTTACTGTCCAAAAAAATGGACTATAAAGTCGAGCAATGGCATATCGAATTCCATACAAGATGAATTCTTGCATTGTCTAAATTAACTTCGCTTCGAGTGAAGGTCGATAAAATAAGGTAAACGAACACGTAATGGTTCTACCCTGTATGAATACATACAAACATAGAAACACATACACACACGCACACAGACACAGACACACACACATTGTACAACTTATGGAATGACTCAATCCTGTAGAGTACCGGACGAAACGATTCCGATCGCTAGTATTTTATTTCAGATTCGGTTAAAGACGTATTATGCATATAGTTTTCCGAGGTCGTCGAAATCACTGACTATCACATACGGTGAGAAATTAAAACGACTTATACCTGTCCCCTATAAATGTGTTTCCTTGAACCAATGACGGGAATCAATATTTACTATTGTACAAATATAATAAAGCCAAAATTGAATATAGCAGTATTTCTGAATATTCTATGGTCACTGTGATTCAAACACCAGACAATCTGCTGCCTCTGTGTATTTCAGTATCTCCTCTCCCAACTTTCTCTTACTATAATCCTTATTCTAGTTTTCTATTTTTGTACATTTCCATTTATATATATATATATATATATATATATATATATATATATATATATATATATATATATATATATATATACATGGGAGAATATACAAAAAATAACAACAGACGAGGACAGGTGGTGTAAATAACAAAAGTATATATTAGTATGACGCTCGGGGATACGGAAAGTCTTTGACGTTTCGAGCTACGCTCTTCAACAGAAAGAATACGGAGACAAGGAGAAAAACACGGAGAAAAAAAATTGAATAGTGTTCAGTCAACGGTCAATCATAATAATGGCCGATCATAACAATGGCTGACCTGAAGTTAGAAATTCTTATTTCAGGAGAGCTAAGAAAGGGGGAGATAACAAACGGTGATCGGGAACGAGGGGCTGTGTGTGGGAGGTAGACTGCTGGTGATCTTGACGTATGTAGTGTGAAAATGGGGGAAGGGAGAAAGGGAGAAAGTAGTTGGTCAGTTGTAGTGTGTGCGTGGTGTGATGCGAGGGTATTGGTGTGGTGTGCGTGGTGTGATGCGAGGGTATTGGTGTGGTGTGATGTGAGGGTGTTGGGAGGTGGGGAAGGCATGGGTGGAGTGTGGGGTAGAGGTAGGGGTCTGTGGGTAGGGGTGGGTGGTGGGTGTAAGGAATTGGATGGGGTGGAGTGGGAAGGTAGAGTAGGAGTGTGTTGGGGTGTGGTGGGATGAGCTTATGAGGGGGTGTTGACGAGGAGGGAGAAGGGGAAGGTGGATGTAAGAGAGGGGGAAGATGGGTATGGGAGGGGAGAGGAAGAGAGGAGAGAGGGTGGGTATAAGAGAGGGAAGGGGGATGGAGAGAGGGGGAAGGTGGGTATGGGGGGAGAAAGAGGGGAAGGTGGGTATGGGGGGAGAAAGAGAGGAAGAGAAAGAGAGTGAGAGAGAGGGAAGAGGGGTATGGGGGGAGAAAGAAAGGAAGAGAAAGAGAGTGAGAGAGAGGGGAAGAGAGTGAGAGAGTAAGGGTGAGAGAGTAAGAGAGTAAGAGTGTAGAGAGTAGGAGAGTAAGAGTGTAGAGAGTAAGAGTGAGAGAGGGGGAGTACGAGAGAAGAGAGTGAGAGAGAGTAAGAGAGAGGAGAGAAAGAGTAGGGGTGAAGAGAAGTGGGAGTGGAGAGAAGTATGAAGAGAGGTGAAGAGACGTACAAAGAAGTAGGAGTCGGAGCAGGAGGTGGGGGAGGGGAGAGATGGGTGGTAGGAGGGAGGGTGGGGGAGAGAGACAGGAGGAGGGGGTTAGATGAAGAGTGGAGGGGAGTTGAGCCCATGTGGCGCAAAGGAGCGAAGATAGAAGATTAATCCCTGTTCACGGCGCAAACGGGAGTCCGGATGGCCCCTGTGCATGGACAGTCCAAACACCGACAGGTGTTGCCGCAAGGAGTGGCCGGCAGAACGGAAGTGGCGTGACACCGGGGTGTCATTGCCGACGTTGATATCTCGGAGGTGTTCCGCGAATCGGTCGGCCAGGCGGCGCCCCGTTTGTCCGATGTACAGGGATTGGCAGAGAGAGCAGGAGAGGCAATATATGATGTTGGTAGACGTGCAGGTGAAGGAGTCGGTGATGCGATAGGGTCGGTGATGGGTGCTGGTGAGGAGGGTGGTGTTGGAGAGGTAAGGGCAAGTGCGGCAGCGTGGGCGGGATATATATATATATATATATATATATATATATTTATAGTTAAAAAAAACAATAACAAAAAAACAAAAAAACAACAAAATGAGGACGTGATATGGATAGTATTATTGGACGCTCAGGAAAGGAAAGATATATATATATATATATATATTGTAGTAACCTACATTTCTTTCTATCTTGTCTTCCATGTAAAAAAGTATATATTATGAATGTATGCAGATAGATAGATAGATAGATAGATAGATAGATAGATATATAGATAGATAGATAGATAGATAGATAGATAGATAGATAGATATGCACACACATATACATACATATACACATATGTGTGCCTGTTAAACCGTTAATCCCGACATAGCTTTTCTTACTCCGAACTCATTCTCTCTCAGTCTCTCCACTGTTTTTTTTTTCTTTTTATCTCGCATCCTTTTCTGTCGAAGAGCGTTGGCTCGAAATGTCAAAGACTTTTCCTTTCTTCCCAAGCGTGAAACTAATACACAGCTTGCTCCTGCATCTGTCTTTGTCCTTTGCTTTTTGTACATTTGAACCATATATGTATGTATGTATGTATGTATATACGCGTGTTTATATATATGTATGTGTGTATATTAATGTTTCTTTTAATGTCAATTTATAATTAAAAAAACATTTTAATTTAACCTGAAAGATTAATCAAAACATTTCGTAGGACATATTTATTAGTCTTTAACTATAGAATCGACAGTGACTTCGAAATTTTAACCTGCTAAGCTATTATCAAATTCAATATACGAATAAACACACGAAAATACATACATACATGTATTTCTAGTAGCTATGTTTCTCTATATGTGTATTTGCGTTTCAGGCGACCCATGACTAGAGTTCAAGGCCCCTCCTTAAAATGCCAGTTCACGAATGGCTAGGTAGAAACGGTACTTAGGGGTCGTGGGATAATCTGCAGCTGTCATATTTTACGATAATTAATGTCACAAGTTTTTGCGGAATACTCATCCAGTTTAATATATGATTCAATTTTTTTCATCTTTTTATCTTTTATTTGTTTCGGTTGTTAGACTGTGACCACGCTGGAGCACCGCCTTGAATGGTTTTAGTCAAGTAAGTCGACCTCTGTACATTCTTTTAAATGTCTGGTG
Organism: Octopus bimaculoides; assembly: GCF_046866305.1. Taxonomy (NCBI): domain Eukaryota; kingdom Metazoa; phylum Mollusca; class Cephalopoda; order Octopoda; family Octopodidae; genus Octopus; species Octopus bimaculoides. The sequence continues at coordinate 105,526,871 of NC_142932.1, read as the reverse complement.
CTTACACCCGTATCCTGAAGCTTCGTCAACAGAGACCCATAAACAAAACAACACAAATTGTCAAGCGGTGCTGGGAGACGACTCAAACACGCATGTGCTTATACATATATATACGATAGACTTCTTTCAGTTTAAGTCTACTCACAAGAGTTTGGTCGGCCCAAGGCTATAGTAGAAGGCAAATACCCAAAGTGCCATGCAGTGGAACTGAAACTGAATCATGTGGCTGGGAAGCAAACTTCTTACCACTCAGCCTCAATCGTACCTGAGAAGAGATTTCAGCGCGCCAACAGACGAGTTTTAACGTCCCAGGCAAAACGAACTGCAACATATACATGTGTGTGTGTGTGTATGAGAGAGAGAGAGAGAGAGAGAAAGTAAGAGGGAGAAAGAGAAAGAGAGGGAGGGAAAAAGAGAGAGAAAAGGAAAGAGAGAAAGAGAGATAAAGAGAGAGAGAGAAAGAGAGAGAAAGAGAGAGAAAGAGAAAGGCGAAAAAGAGAGAGTGAAAGGGAGAGAAAGAGAAAAAGCGAAAGCGAGTGAAAGAGAGGGATAGACATAGAGAGAGAGAGAGAGAGAGAGAGGGAGAGAGAGAGAGAGGGAGAGAGAGAGAGAGGGAGAGAGAGAGAGAGAGTGTGTGTGTGTGTGTGTGTGTGTGCGTGTGTATGTGTTTGTCTGCGTCCCCTTAATGTTTACAGACACACAGCATTAACACCGGCCATATGATTAGCAATGGCGGCTGCAATGTATTCTAACAACCATGTATATTAACAAAATAACAATCCTGACTTGATTTCGCTGTAGGCAAATTAACCTTTGTCTTTTTCTTGTTTGAATTTTGCATTTAGTGTTATATCTATCAAAGATTTGAGGCGGAGGTAAGGCGACAGACACACACCGACACGATTCACACTTGCATACATTCACTTACAGACATATATTTGTAGAAAGGCGCAGGTTACTTTGCTCCATAACTATATGGTTCTGGATTCAGTCCCACAACATGGCACCTTGGGCAAGTGTCTTCTACTACACTGAAACAGCCCAAGTCTCCTTCAAATCAAACTCGACCACCTCAGAAAAAAGGCGCAGGAGTGGCTGTGTAGTAAGAAGCTTGCTTACCAACCACATGGTTCCGGGTTCAGTTCCACTGCGTGACACCTTGGGCAAGTGTCTTCTACTATAGCCTCGGGCCGACCAAAGCCTTGTGAGTGAATTTGGTAGACGGAAATTGAAAGAAGCCCGTCGTATATATGTATATGTATATATATATATATATGTGTGTTTGTGTGTCTGTGTTTGTCCCCCCAACATCGCTTGACAACCGATGCATGTGTGTTTACGTCCCCGTACCTTAGCGGTTCGGCAAAAAGAGACTGATAGAATAACTACTAGGCTTACGAAGAATAAGTCCTGGGATCGATTTGCTCGACTAAAGGCGGTGCTCCAGCATGGCCGCAGTCAAATGACTGAAACAAGTAAAAGAGTAAAAAGAGCGTATACTCGATAATATGGTCCTGGGTAAACTGTGTATAACCGCTAAGTTACGGGGACGTAAACATACCAGCATCGGTTGTCAAGCGGTGTTGGGGGGACAAACACAGACGCACAAACATATACACACACATACATATATACGACGGGCTTCTTTCAGTTTCCGTCTACCAAATCCACTCACAAGGCTTTAGTCCGCCCGAGGCTATAGTAGAAGACACTTGCCCAAGGTGCATAAACACACACATAGATATTCACATGAAAACAATTTCACGCACACATTTAGACATGTAACTACAAACAGACGTTAAAAATGCATGGTTATTTATACATCCCAAATAAACGTGCATACTATGGATGTATATATCCTCCGGATGTATATATCCTATGGATGTATATATCCTATGGATGTCTATATCCTATAGATGGATATATCCTATGGATGTATATATCCTATGGGTGTATATATCAGCGAACGAATGCTTTTGGCCTCGGTTTGTTTAGTCGGTGTTATTTTCACTTTTTATCTTTTTTATAATTTTATATCAATATCTATATCTATATATTTATTTTCGTTGTTTGATTGAAACGAAAGACATTACGCTGCACTGGATGAAAATGGAAAAATTCAAATATCCTCGACAGATGTTGCTATGGTAACGAATCAATGACAGCCATCACGTCATATTACCGCGCCCGATACCAAATTATTTAACTTGGCGAGAAATTGATTGCCACTTCTTAACTGGCTGTGCGGCTGGTGGTGTTTCCAAATTAGCAAGTTTAAACTAAACTAAATAAATAAATAAAATATGAATGAAATAAAGAAAAGAAAAAAATCAAAAGTAAAAGAAGAGGAAGAAAGAATAAGATGTATACGTGTGAAATCACTTACAGAAACAGATGACCATATTCGTACATTTCAAAATGTACAAGTTTAGAACTCGTAACTAGAGACATTTTACATGAGCCGTGAACTTGAACATGTATGTATGTATGTATGTATGTATGTGGAGGCGCAATGGCTCAGTGGTTAGAGCAGCGGACTCGCGGTCATAGGATCGCAGTTTCGATTCCCAGACGGGCATTGTGAGTGTTTATTGAGCGAAAACACCTAAAGCTCCACGAGGCTCCGGCAGGGGATGGTGGTGAACCCTGCTGTACTCTTTCACCACAACTTTCTCTCACTCTTTCTTCCTGTTTCTGTTGTGCCTGTATTTCAAAGGGCCAGCCTTGTCACACTCTGTGTCACGCTGAATCTCCCCGAGAATTACGATAAGGGTACACGTGTCTGTGGAGTGCTCAGACACTTGGACGTTAATTTCACGAGCAGGCTGTTCCGTTGATCGGATCAACTGGAACCCTCGACGTCGTAAGCGACGGAGTGCCAACAACAAATGTACGTATGTATGTATGTATGTACGTATGTATGTATGTATGTATGTGTGTGTGTGTGTGTGTGTGTGTGTGTATACACATATTCGCATTCGTAACGTCTTATTCCATATGTAAAATATATGTGTGCGTATGCAGCAGTGTTTCTACGTATGTATACTATAAGTATTTTACAATTTTAAGCTTTTGTAATGTGGCCATGCAATTAGTGCCTCTTTAAGAATTTCAGTTTAGTATATCACCCTTAATAACTGCGCCTGTATTTATTTTATCGTCTACCGATTTGTGGAAAGCAAAGTCGGCATGAGCGTAAATGCGTGTATCGAAAAATACTATCATCAGATGTTGCGGATTTGTTGAAGCACCACGTTTCAGTGTCGTTAGGTGTCTTTACCGATTGGTTTCTGGAGAAGTAGCGAGGTGGGCGGAGCTGCTCTTCTGTGGGCCAGCTGCCGCAATGTGGGTTCATCTGATTTCTCGGAAGAAACTTTGTCGACATGTTCTTTGATGACCTCCATGTCTATTCTATCGATCTCTTTGGCCGAACCCCTAAGTTATGGGGACATAAACACACCCTCTCTGGTTGTCAAGCAATTCTGGGGTCAAACGTAAATACACACCCACACATACACACACACACACGCACACACACATATAGGCACAGGCATGGCTGTGTGATAAGAAGCTCGCTTCCTAACCACATAGTTCCGGGCTCAGTCCCACTGCGGGGTACCTTAGGCAGGTGACTTCTATTATAGCCAAGGCCGACCAAAGCCTTGTGAGTGCTGGATTTAGCAGACGAAAACTGAAAGAACCTCGTCGTGTGTGTGTGTGTGTGTGTGTGTGTGTGTGTGTGTGTGTGTGTGTGTGTGTGTGTGTGTGTGTGTGTGTGTGTGTGTGTGTGCGTGTGTGTGTGTGTGTGTGTGTGTGTGCGTGTGTATTGACGTTTGTCACCAGCAAAGCTTGACAACCGGAGCGGGTGTGTTTATGTCCCCATAACTTAGGGATTCGGCCAAAGAAATCGCTAGAATATGTACCAGGCTTTAAGAACAACAAATACACGGGTTGATTCATTTGACCCCAAATATATATATATATATATATATATATATATTCTCCAAAACAGTGCTCCAGCATGGCTGCAGTCAAACGACTGAGACAAGTAAAAGTGATATATATATATATATATATATATATATATATATATATATAGATATATATATATATATATAGTTGGAATTTACAAAATAAAAAGACGAAGACGGGTGTGTAAACAAAAAACAGATGTATTAGCTTAACGCTCGGGAAGTGAGAAAGCCTTTTACGTTTCGAGCCTATGCTCTTCAACAGAAAGGAACAGAAATAAACAGAGGGAGAACATTTTGAAAAAGGGTTTAGTGGCTAACGATCAATTATGGTGAATATATATGAAGACGCGCATCTCAGTGGTTAGAGCATCGGGCTTACTATCTCCGAATAGGAGATTAATTCCCGGATCAGGCTGTGTGTTGTGTTCTTGAGCAAGGCACTTTATTTCACGTTGCTCCAGTTCATTCAGCTTTAGAAATGAGTTGCAATATCACTGGTGTCTAGCTGTATCGGCCTTTACATTTTCCGCTGGATAACATCGGTAGCATGGAGAGAGGAGGCTGGTATGTATAGGCGACTGCTGCTCTTCTATAAACAACCTTGACCGGACTTGTGCCTCGAAGGGGAAATTTCTAGATGTGTTCACATGACTCTTCATGACAGAAGGGGTTCCATTATCTATATATCTATCTATCCATCTATATGTATATATAAGATTAAAAAGATCCAGATATCCAAGTGGTTTCCACTCAAAAGTCGAGTGAGTTTATGATATGCAGCCTATATATTATCTTCATAAGCAATGTTAATTTAGCTGTTTCCATGTAGATTGTAAGCGCTTACATCAATTTGACCCATACCAGAGAAACAAGCAACCAATCTGTTTTTATACTCAACAATGGCAGCAGCTACAGAAAACTGGGGTTACTAATTTGAATACCATAAGTGTTAACACCTTATTTTAAATATCAGGACATGTCAACAGGGATCTTAGTCCATTCAGTATCAAGGTATAATATATGTAACCTATATAGCACCTTATACATTCCCTATGTTTTTCAACACTAAAGTAACTTGAGATTTCTGAAAGGAAAGCCTATTTTACTCAAAATCTCTGAAAATTCGAATAGACATTTTGAACAACATGAAAATGTTTTGAACAGGTAGACGCAGTGCCGTCTTCAGGTATGGCACACTAGGAAGTTGCCCAGGAGTCCCAGAGGTCTGAAAGCTCATTTCTAATCTACGTATGCTCTATAGGGCCCAGTGCGCTGATTTGCCCTAGGGTCTATTATGCTACTAAGATGACCCTGAGATAATCATTCGGTTCTTCATAGAATCCAAGAATTCAAACTAAGTGACATGAATATAACAGTTCCTGAGATTTTTAAATGTCATTCAATTAATGTGTTCATACATGTGTTTAGATACATATAGGGATCCATGCATGTAATTGGTCTGCTTGTCTCTTTAGTACAAAAGTGTGTGTTTCATTACTCTACGTGCATTTCTGCACGTGTATGCGCATTTCTCAGAATTTGTATCCTTAGATAGAAAATCTCTGCAGTGTATGTAAGGATGTACATTTGTGTAAATGTGACTGTGATAGTGCGAGTGTGTATGTGTGAGCGCATGTGTGCGTATGTGCATATGTGTTCGTGCGCATGTGTTTGCGTGTTGTTGTTGTGTGTGTGTGTGTGTGTGTGTGTGTGTGTGTGTGTGTGTGTGTGTGTGTGTGTGTGTGTGTGTGTGTGTGTGTGTGTGTGTGTGTGTGTGTGTGATGGTAATAAATAGCTTAGGTGTAACTGATGGGCTAATGATATATCCGCTTTTCACAAAGACTTCTGGTTTCGATTCATGGTATCGGTACTCTACTGATACTTTTCTCACTTATATTTGTCATGTGATTGCTTCTTCCCTTGCCTTCATTATACCTGAAAACATAGAACACTTAGACTGTATTATACCTGAAAATATGGTCGCCTTTATGTTCAATGACTTACAAACTCGACTATAACTGCAGCCATGTTTGAATATAACGAACGCAAGTTCTGCCTTGTATTTTACGTTGTAGAGACGTGGTAAACTATTGATAGGATTGATGCCAAACAGTGTACTCTGTTGTACCTAACTGAACAATCATCAGTCTCAATTATCTCTTCTACACGTCATAGAGACAAAAAGACAAAGGGAGTGAAATAAAGAGAGAGAAGGAGAAGTAAAGATATAGAGACGGGAAGAGAGAGAGAGAGAGGCAGACAGACAGACAGAAAGACGGAGAGAGAGAGAGAGAGAGATGGGGAATTATATAAACAATTTTACTTAATATCAACTACCGATTGCAACAGTCAATATCCAGGAAAATACCGAATGGAAACGAAAATTACTTACATATGCAAAAAAACAAAAGTGCTTACAGGAAACAAAACTATTTCCATAACAATTACAGCGGCACATTTGTTGAATAAACACATAACTATGAACAGGACTAGCTGAAGGGGACAGGGGGAAGAGACGAAGATGATGAGGAGGAAGAAGTAAAGGAAGGCAGAAAAGGAAACCATAAAAAAAAAAGACTCAGCAAAAACAAAAACGACATCCATAACCATGGTAATCCATCAACACAAACAGCTACATAAATGTAATTACATTGTTGTTTCACTATAACGAGATCACTATTCCATTAAAACAACAGCTGAACACATAGGGAAATTTAATAACTGTAATAATAATAATAATAATAGTAATAATAATAATAATAATAATAGTAATAATAATAATAGCAACAACGTAAGTTAAGAAAATAAAAATAAAAGAATAGAAAGAAAATCAACAACAGTAATAAGAGAAACAAAGAGGGAGAAGGTAGATGATGGGGTGTAAGGATAGGGGGAGAAGAAGAAGAAGAAGAAGAAGAAGAAGAAGAAGAAGAAG
>NC_142932.1:105507462-105514962 GCF_046866305.1 Octopus bimaculoides | reverse complement strand
GTTAATTTGCCGATAGCAAAATCAAGACAGAATTGCCAGTATGTTAACATGTTTGTTAGACGACACTGCAGCTGCCATTCCGAGTCATATGGCCGATGTCAGTGCCGTGTGTCTGCAAACATTAAGAACATATTTGAAGAGAAAATTACAAGTTTCATTAGACGTTATTAGATTGGCAAAAAGACAATGTGAAGGAAACAAAATGGCTGTCGTATTTTAGCGTAATCTGCGTTATTTTTCCCTGTAGTTTGGCTCAACCTACTTTACGATTCACGGTTTCTTTATCTGCTCATCCATTCGCACATATATATACACACACACACACATTATATATATAAGCTAGCATACATACATGTTTGTGTGTGAGTGTGTTTGTGTGTGTGTGTGTGTGTGTGTGTGTGTGTGTGTGTGTGTGTGTGTGTGTGTGTGTGTGTGTGTGTGTGTGTGTGTGTGTGTGTGTGTGTGTGTGTGTGTGTGTGAATGTATCTTTGTTTACTCTTTGTATTCAGTTCAGTAACAGTTTCATTTCATTTTACACTATATATCTTTTTGCTTATTATCTCCGCCATCCTAGCATGTTTGTTAATTTCGTACGTTTGTATATGTTTCAACTAATTTAATCATTTGTGTTTATGCGTGCCTTTCAATATTTTGTGTTGCAATGATTTGTTTTCCATGACACCTGTCCTGCTTACCTTCCTCACGGCCAATCGAAGGACAAGAAGTTCGGACAATGAACTTAGGTCTAGCTTTTAATTGCTGAACTCAAAGTAGATAAAGCTATGTATAACAGTTTTCAAATTCTAACTTCCACTGAGAAAGAAAACGAATTATTTCCCATTTTCTTGATGTTTCTAAATTCTAAGAATTATTTTTTAGATAAGATGTTATAATGTTGATCGTTATCTTCATGCATCGAGACAATGAGACAATGCCTCTACGTGTTTGCCCAACTTACTAGAATAGTATTTAAAGAAACCTTGAGTCACACACGACCGTTTGGTTAAAGTGTTTATTTGGTAATGTAAGTGGGAGTTCATAATTCTTGAAAAAGTATGGGACTGTCAATAGCTAATATAGCTTTGTTATAGATTTCTGCTCTACCAGGATTCATTAGGGGTTAACTGTTAGCAATCATCTACCACCTACCTAACGACTGATCATCTCCTTTGCTTTCTTCGATTATCTTCCCTCGTCCTCTTCGATTTTATTTTCAGCCTTCTGACATATATCTCCGAATTGGAGCTCAATGAAAATGGTAGGAATTCCTTTAATTTAAAGTACATGAACTCACCTAATATATATTTCACAAGCATTTACAAACCAATTTGTAGCAACGGGGAGTATCCATGCAAACCAAGCAATGAGAATTAGACACAAATATAATAAAAAGAAATAACAATGGTAAACTATCCCGTTTGGCTTTTCAATTACTTATCTCATTGTAATTTATATTTTTTATCCCATCTCTTTAGTCACTATCAATACAGAAGAGCGCATTCTCTGTTAAATATTTCCTTCACACGAAATTCACGGATGAGGTACAACAAGAGTTTTCGCTCACTTATTAAATTATTTGTCTTTAGTAGAAATTTTTTAATATTTTTATCTAATGGTACAAATTTTGTAAAGAGTACATTGATTTACAATGTGTTATTGAACCCATCCAGCCGCAGGAGAATGAAAAAAATGAGTCAGTGTCAGCAGAGCTCGAAATCATTCTGCTTTTGTAGCAGTTTGTATTATGGATATATCTGGCATTTTGTATGTCAAGAAAGAGAGCGGTTAAACAAACTTCGGAGAGGGCAAAGTGGAAATGAATATTCCAGAAAAATTCCAGATGCAAAAATAAATATCTAGATATCGTCTTTCTGGATAAATATGCTCTCTTATATTATAAAAAGCTCAATAGAAAACTTTCTTCTCAGACAGTATATATATATATATATATATATATATATATATATATATATATATATATATATATATATATATATATATATATATATATATATATATATATATAATGTATGTGCTTGTGCGTGTCTGTGTGTTTGTGTATGAATTGTGTATTGTTGAGATTAATTTCACGCGATATAGACAGTCTTCTTCTTTTCAGATGCAGTTACATGTGCATTTACTTTGTCCATATGCCCCTATCACTGTTATCTCTCAAGCCTATTGGTAACTGATATCCAACATTCCAAAGAGCACGTGGTTTTCTGAACACTCAGAAATTGCGTGAAGGTTTCATATTTGTTGCGTTGTTAAAAAGGAGAGATTTATGCATAATCAGTAAATCATTAGCTTCGTAAACTTTCTCCTGAAGTATTTCTTTATTTATTTACTTCATGTAGCAATTGGTGATCAATAAACTTGCTGCTTTGAAGGTTCCAGTGGGCTAATTCCTAGTGCACTGAAATTCCAATGAGAATAAAAAGAATTTGAACTGTGACAGAAAAATATCAGAATGGACCTCTTATCTCTCTCCCGCTCTCTCTCTCCCGCTCTCTCTTTCTTTCTCTCTCTCTCTCTCTCTCTCTCTCTCTCTCTCTCTCTCTCTCTCTCTCTCTATATATATATATATATATATATATATATATATATATATATATATATATATATATATATATATATATATATATCGAGAATTAGGTCGAGAATTAAGGATAATTTTCAAAACTCCGAGGCTTGGCAGTACTGTAGTGGGTCTTTACTAGTTCAGGATAAGTTGTATACACTTATGGCTATGTTGAAACCAATGGCAACTGAGTCTGTCCGAAATGCGTGGTGGATGAGAAAACCGCCTGTTATATACTCGTTCATACCAGACGATTTTCTGTGAATTGCTAATTTGTGGATTTATTGTCAACTAGTTCTAATTATGTGCAGAACAGATCTGGCTATTAGCTGAAGTTATTATAAAGATCACTCATCCTCTTCCCTTTAGTAAGTTAATGGCGAAGGAAGCTCCATGGTGGACTCGGGGGAAAGTTTTCAGGACAACTTTCCTCTAAGTCCAAGTCATCGTAGAACACGGTCAGAGTAGAGAAGAGAGCTATTCCTTTCTAGTAAATTCTAGGGGGATAGGTGGAAAAAGTACCAAAATTTATTCAATTTGAGACTGAAATATAAAATTTTACTCATTCGGTGCAGACCACGAATCTATCACTTTGAAGCTGACAGTAAGAACTGGGACAATGTATTTGTTTTTCGTGTGCCAAAAGGAATGGAGATTGATTTGAGGTAACCTGAATCATCCAATACATTAGTCCCCAATTTTGAAGGATCCTTTCTTGGCGTTATTATTGTATATAGTTATTGTAATTTATTATTATATATTTATTAATATCTCTTTATTCTTATATTCGATCTCATTCTTTTATAAGATAAGAATACCAAGTGTTCGCTGTATTTTTTTATGCTTCTTTCTTTCTTTCATGTATTTTGATGAAACCATATACAGTACCCAAGGTTTGGAAAACAGCACAAGCCTCGTACTTGTGTGTGTAAACGTGTGTGTTTAATTAAATGACGAAGTAAATTATTTAGCAATGGTATAAATAAGGGAGTCTCTGCATACATGAAAGAATAATTGCATGAAAAATGGTTGAATGAATGAGATAATAATTGAAGGAATGAAAGAATGAAAGAATTAACGAATAAAAGAATGAATGTGTGACAAGCCTTGCTGTGTAACCAATTCCTCCATCGACTGATTTAATTATATATAATTACCATAGAGATATATCTACATTTAGAGAGACGCCATTAGCATAAAGCCAAAACATTTTACATACGACATGGTACTACAATGGAAGAATAATGTACTGAAAGGATATTAGTACCCAAAAATAACAGGGACGCGAGTATAATATGCATAGAACAGCGTAAAATGAGATGATTATGAGGATGACTCAGCCTGGTCTTCAACTGAATAATTTTCAAATTTCTCAAATCAACAAAAGTAAATAGAAATAGCTGACGATAACGCCAATGACGTTAACCTAGATCCTTTCCATGAATTTTTTTCTTTTTTATATGTTATTATTATTTTTGAGACTGCTGAGAAAAACCAGATCGATCGACAGTGCTATCAGTATGCTGACAAATAGTTTAGAGCGAACTGCATCACCATGCTAGCAGTAAGCTGCGAGTAATAAATAGATTGTACAGTAAGAAAACACAAATGTCTCGATATAGTTGAAAAAAAAAAAAGCCAGAGAGAATACTGCAAAAATTATTTGTCAACTAATAGTACACGGATAAGAATGTCTGTTACTCGGAGTGAGAACAACGATATTAGATGAGAAAGAGGTGAGCTATGCCTTCAAGAAAATTCCAGATATATAAGTTGAGTTATTTATTTACTCTTTACTCTCTCTTTTACTCTTTTACTTGTTTCAGTCATTTGACTTCGGCCATGCTGCAGCACCGCCTCTTAGCCGAGCAAATCGACCCCAGGACTTATTCTTTGAAAGCCAAGAGAGAGAAAAAAAAGGATGGAAAGTGAAGGTAACAAATGGAAGATATTGAATGAGTAACAGAAAGGAAAACTGGACGTTGAAGGGACGATGTAAGCTAACAATTCGAGTGATTAAGAGAATAAGATGCTTCTGTAGCTCATTTAAAAATCCATGAACAACTAAGATACTACAAAGGAATCTCCTACACAATATATGTAGATAGCCACCTGCACACACATAGACACAGACACACACACATACATACACACACACATACATACACACACACATACATACACACACACATATATATATATATATATATATATATATATATATATATATATATATTTATATATATATATGTGTGTTGTTGTATACATAATATATATACATATGGAGGTGCTATGGCCCAGTGGTTAGGGCAGCGGACTCGCGGTTGTATGACCACGGTTTCGATTCCCAGACCGGGCGTTGTGAATATTTATTGAGCGAAAACACCTGAAGCTCCACGAGGCTCCGGCAGGGGGTGGTGGAATACCCTACTGTACTGTTTCACCACAACTTTCTCTCACTCTTTCTTCCTGTTTCTGATGTACCTGTATTTCAAAGGGCCAGTCTTGTCACACTTTGTGCCACGTTGAATCTCCCCGAGAACTACGTTCAGAGTACATGTGTCTGTGGAGTGCTCAGCCACTTGCACGTTAATTCCACAAGCAGGCTGTTCCGTTGATGGGATCAACTGGAACCCTCGTCGTCGTAACCGACGGAGTGCCACGACATATATATATATATATATATATATATATATATATATATATATATATATATATATATATATATATATATATATATATTTGCGAGACTTAAAAAGTAAATCAATTGAGGTCCTCGTATTTTTTTTTCTTTATGTATGTTCTATACTGATGATGTAAAGATTACGTTCTTGTAATATCGAGATATCAATCTATGCTTAATAATCTTTGATATAGCAGATTTAGATACTACACACAATGTTTTGATAAGGAAACAGAATGATGAAATATCGATATTTGGAGAATCTATGGCATATTGTTGAACATAAAGATTTATTCAATACTTACATGTGTATGCATGTGTATGTCTTCCTGTATGTCTGTCTATGTAATATTTTCTAATATTTTACTTTATACACATGCGCCTATCCCTCGTTCTTTCTTTTACAGTATACACACACACACTCACGCACACATACATGTGCATAGACAGATACATACATACACCCCCCACATATATATGTATATATATATATATATATATATATATATATATATATATATGCATATACATATATATATATATATATATATATATATATATATATATATATATATGCATATATATATATATATATATATATATATATATATATATATATATATGCACGTATATGTACACACGTACATAAATATACATATTTATATACTCACAAAACATAAAAACTCACATATGTATATAGATAAATTTGTGTATATGAGTGTGTGTATGTATGCATGCATGTATATATGAATGTATGTTTGTGTCTACTCACGACCACACATTCATTGATATGTGTATTTATATAAGTGGTTTTGTGTACCAGCGACAACTGAATAATTTTGCTTCATAGTAAAATGATTTCCAAAGTCCTTCAAAATCCGAAATAACATTTAACATTACGTTAATGTCTACCTATTGTCAAATCTAAATACTTTACAAAAACATAACCTTTTATTGCCTGAGGTCAATTCGTAATGGAAATATTGGCATTTGAAATATGGAACGTTTAGCTGAACCTTTTTCAGTGTAATGTCAGTCGTTATCCAAAATCATACGTTTCTCAAGTTATGTATAACGCAACGCGATTTCAAAATGTTATTAATGCAATATTGTGTTTAAAAATTGTGATTTTATGATTCAGTAACGTTTAATAGTTGATTGGATCATCGCCGAAATCTATGTGTCTACGTAGATGTAGTTATGTAGAAATTAAGATACCCAACTGTTGGGTCTTTCTTTGAAGGCTGTTGTTTGCGGTCATGAACTGCTGACTATTGTTTCTGTTTAGGACCATGTTAAGCCTGGCAGAGCAAACTAAGATCAAAAACATTACTACACTTTAGGATTAACTAGATTAACTACACTATCTATGTCGTCTTCCTTGTTTTAGATGGTGCAGTTTTCAAATTGAAGAAAATGCTTCTTCTATTTCTAGTAATACTCGCGGTTAAATATAATCTTCATCAATACACAGATAAAAAGAAGTGAATTGCTTCGACCGAGGGTTGAAACTACATGCCAGGAACACTACATGCAGTGTAGAATTTTTCTATACTGAGTCAGTTAGAACAGATTCGAAACCTATAGGCACCAGCAGCTAATAAAAAAATATTATCGACCCTAAATTAACTGCATCATGTTAATAATGGTTTCAACTTTTAACACAAGGCCTGCAATTTTAGGGATTGGAGATAGTTGATTGCATGAACTGCGGTTGACCTGGGCAGCAAAGTTGACCTGGGTAGCGTTTGAACTCAGAACATAAAGAATTACAAAATGCACTAAGCATTTTGTCTGGCACGCAAATGATTCTGCCAGCTCACCGACTTACTGCTTAATATTAATAGCAAATGTAAATATTGTGATATCATAGTGATGTGTTATGTGATATCAGAGACAAAGAGTATCACAGATCATATTCTTCCAATTGGTTCAACATCAAAATACTTTTGAAGGCTGGAATCTATCAAAGTATACAGGAGTACAATAAAGACGTGAAACTCTTTATAATACATTATTTACATTATTTACATTATTTACATTTGACGGATATTTGTCCTCATCTTGTTTGTTGTTAACACAATGTTTCAGCTGATATTCCCTCCAGCCTTCATTAGGTGCCTTGGGGAAATTTCGAGCCTGGGTTCTCATTCCTAAGGTATTTTTCAATGTTGTTGTTGTTATTGCTGTTGCTGTTGTTGTTGTTGTTGTTGTTGTTGTTCTTCTTCTTCTTCTT
>NC_142932.1:105499962-105502462 GCF_046866305.1 Octopus bimaculoides | reverse complement strand
GGATGAATAACATTTAAGGTTTTTTTTTAATTCACATTCAACTTTTCCTTTGCAATCTACAAATTATAATCTACTTTGTGTCGCTAATCAGAGCTTTTAAAAACCATTGGCAAATCTCACTCGTTATCTCAAGTTTCTATTGTTAATTTTAGAAAGCAATTTCCAAAATTTATTCCTATGTATTGTTTTAGATAGAACGTGTACGTTTATTTAAAATGGACACCAATAGGCTGATCACTATGAGCAAGTGTTTCAGTGTGTGTGTGTGTGTGTGTGTGTGTGTGTGTGCATGTATGTATTATAACATTACATCATATATGGATACTACTGGCATCATGTAATCCAATATAATTGCGATATCATTGAATTGCCAACGACATATATAAGTATTATGTATGTATACATCATGTATTCCATGATAAAATTCGTTGTGTAGGTGTGAATGTGTACGTGAATACGCATGTACATGTTTATGCTTGTGTGTCTGTTTGAGCGTGGAGGCGCAATGGCCCAGTGGTTAGGGCAGCGGACTCACGGTCGTAGGATCGCGGTTTCGATTCCCAGTCCGGGCGTTGTGAGTGTTTATTGAGCGAAAACACCTAAAATAGCTCCACTAGGCTCCGGCAGGGGATGGTGGTGAACCCTGCTGTACTCTTCCACCACAACTTTCTCTCACTCTTTCTTCCTGTTTCTGTTATGCCTGTAATTCAAAGGGTCAGCCTTGTCACATTGTGCCACGCTGAATATCCCCGAGAACTACGTTAAGGGTACACGTGTCTGTGGAGTTCTCAGCCACTTGCACGTTAATTTCACGAGCAGGCTGTTCCGTCGATCGGATCACCTGGAACCCTCGACGTCGTAAGCAATAGAGTGCCAACAACTGTTTGAGCAAATATATGAACATAATAATGGTTATACACGTACATATATTAGTACATATAGAGCCTTAATTGTAAACCATCGCATCCTCCTCATCATAGCTTATCTCCTTTCCTCCTTCTCCTCATCATCATGTATTTATTATAAATACTCTGCATAAAATATGAAAGCAATTTTTCTTGTATCCTTCCAATGCAATAAGTAAGAAATTTTCTTTTTCCTTTTTTTTTTTTACTAGATACATTTTTTTTTGTCTGGACGACTGACCAAGCCCAACAACGTCTCAGAAAAAGCATGCGTAAAATATATTCAGGAAAAGAAAATAAAGCCTGCCCAGTGTACTCCAAGAATACATGATTTACTATATAGGCAATATTTATAAATTGAAATCTAAAATAGACCAAGAAAGCTGTCACGTTCTTTTGTTTCCTTCTGCAAGACTAGTCAGCAAGAAAGAAGATACAGAACCAAATTGATGGCTTTTTCAGAGAAAAGATCCAGTTATAATTACGTCTTTGGATGATTAATTGTCAATTACTAAAATCTTATAAAAATAAAACCAGTCAACTTGAAAATTGATTTCAAAACGGTTGAGTAATGTAAACAGCAATATATATATATATATATATATATATATATATATATAAATATGTGTGTGTGTGTGTGTGTGTGTGTTAGCTGAAAAACAAATACTTGTAGATAATTTTGTGAAAATTTCAATTTCAAGCTGTTACTTAGTGTCGACTGTGACTTCGATTGAAGAGGAGGAAGTCTACAAGTTAAGGCTCATTGTTGTTGTTGTTATTATTGCTGCTGCTGCTGCTGCTGCTGTTGTTGTTGTTGTTGTTGTTGTTGTTGTTTAGTTTTAAATCAAGCCTGATCGAAAAGACCTAAGATCAACTACATTTGATTATTTGCCTTCTTGTCCTTTTAGCGAGGTGTCTAGGACCCAATTTCCAAGATGTTCTTTCCCTACTGAAGATAGCTGGGTGAAATTTGAAAGAGATTTAGCTGTTATTTTCAGCAGTGTGAGTGACCATATACAAACTCACCGGTTATGCAATGTGGCTCATTTATTTTCACTCTCTCCATAGCACTCTAACACTCAGTCTCTCTCTAATCTAATCTCTCTCTGTCCCTCTCCCACTCACTCACTCTCTCTCTTTCTCTTTCTCTCTCTCTTCATGTAAGAGAGCAATAAGTAATAAATTTTCTTAATTTTTTTACTAGATACAGTTTTTCGTGAAGGTGCGTGCCCTAGTGGTTAAGGTATTGCTAGGGCGTGCACTCCTGATTACAAGATCGTGGGTTCGATTGCCAGACAGGGATTGCATTGTCTTCTCGAACAAAACACTTCATTTCACTTTGCTCCTGTCCACCCGACTGTAAACGGGTAACCCTGCAAAAGATAGGCTTTCTGTTGTAAGGGGGAATATCGGCCAGCCTAATCACCAACTGGCTGACATCATCCGAAAGCTAAGAAAATAGCTAGGAAGCGCATTGTGACAATCGGTGTTTAACAAGGTCCGACAGTTTAGTAGATACTGTTTGATATCTAGACAGACAAACGGACAGATAGACAACGTGGTAGGCAGACAGACAGACAGACAGTGTAGATAGA
>NC_142932.1:105467462-105494962 GCF_046866305.1 Octopus bimaculoides | reverse complement strand
GAGAACCATGTTTAAGAAATGCGACTATAAACCATTTACTTCAATACACATGTATTTATTAGCCTGGAAGACTACTGCTACAAAATTACCTCCACTATAAATATCACATTCTGATGCATCTATATCACAGCTGAAAAAAAAAAAACTTCCATTTCAATCAAGAACGATTTGCAATGCACAAATCACTTTACCCAACATATGAAAAACAAAATATTCAATATAATATCAATAGTTTTCCATTCGAATATTCCATAGTTTATTCTTTTGCTCATTTAGTTCTACATTTGTTTATAAATTCTTTAACTTCGTTTCATTTTCTTTTTTTTTTTTTTTTTCAATTAAATTATTGGGAATATTAAATATCGAAGGTGAAAGATCAGACAAAAAGAAAATTATAGTTTGCTGAAAATCTTTAATTTTAAATCTTCTAGATGATTATAATAATAATAATAATAATAATAATAATAATAATAATAATAATAATAATAATAATAATAATAATAATAATAATAATAATAATAATAATAATAACAACAACAACAATAATAATAATAATAATAATAATAATAATAATAATAATAATAATAATAATAATAATAATAATAATAGGCAAACAAATTGAAAAAAAATACTATGTAGAAAACACCCAGAAATCTGAAAATTAAGATGTATGAAACGAGACCAACTAATGCAGTTCTCATGGCAACAAACATATCGATAGCTTTGGAAAATCAATAGTTTTGTCAACGTGAACCCGATATCTCAAGCATTATTTAATCAAATAATCCTAGCTCTTCGAAAACATTAAGACGATCAGTAATTTTACATGCGGAAAACAACAACAACGCGACTTTTGCAGTGTATCTACCTCCACTAAGTGAAGGCGCAATGGCCCAGTGGTTAGCGCAGCGGACTCGCGGTCATAGGATCGCGGTTTCGATTCCCAGACCGGGCGTTGTGAGTGTTTATTGAGCGAAAAAAACCTAAAGCTCCACGAGGCTCCGGCAGGGGATGGTGGCGACCCCTGCTGTACTCTTTCACCACAACTTTCTCTCACTCTTACTTCCTGTTGTACCTGTAATTTAAAGGGCCAGCCTTGTCATACTGTGTCACGCTGAATATCCCCGAGAACTACGTTAAGGGTACACGTGTCTGTGGAGTGCTCAGCCACTTGCACGTTAATTTCACGAGCAGACTGTTCCGTTGATTGGATCAATTGGAACCCTCGACGTCGTAAGCGACGGAGTGCCAACAACCTCCAGTAAGTGTCAAATGGAAGGATCGCACGCCTAATAAAGCGGCAAAAATTGTACGCATCCATATATATATAACTGCAGACTTGAAGAGTAAACTAAGATCAACATGAATTACTGGTTAAGGTGATTTTTTTTTTTTGTTAGCAGGCTATTGTATAATAAATCAAAACTTTTATTCAACAACCCCGGCAATATTAAGGATTGTGAATACACTACAAACGAAGGAATAGCTGTGCAGTTAAGAGGCTCACTTTGTAGCCATGTGGTTTCGAGTCCATGCTCACGGCATGGCACTTTCATCTGGTGTTTTCTATTTTTCCCTTGGGCTGACTACTGCCTTGAGGGTGGATTTCGTTGAAACTGTGTAGTAGCTCACCGTGTACTATATGTGTGTGTGTGGGGGGGGGAGTATATGTGTGTGCATATGTGTGCGTGCATGCTTGTGTGTGCATGTGTGTGTGTGTGTGTGTTTGATCCTGCCACCGCTTTATAACCGTTGTTGGTTTATATACGTCCCCGTAACTTAATCGTCCAGTAAAAGAGCCCGATCAAGTACCATATTTAAAAATAAGCTATGGGGTCTATTTGTTCGAGTAAAACCTTTCAAGGCGGTTCTCCAGCATGGTCGCAGTCCAATGACTGAAACAAGTAACAGTTAAAAACAACTCAAGCACTATTCTCCTCTAAACTTCTACATAGTAATGCTACACTGTACTATACTAAAAGCAACAGGACAAAAACTAAAATACAAAAAAAAAAAAAATTGCATGGAATAAAAATTCACATTTTAGAAAATTAAATATCAAATTTGCCAAAAGAGTATAACATGAAGCATTAATAATAAGAAAAAAAACGAATCATATAAAACATTTTAAAAATTCAAACGAAGAATTAGAATACTTCCAGTCTTTCAAAAATCCGTAAACTGCTTAAAACACAAGAGAACGATTTACAGTCCTCATTTATTTCTGTTTTGTTCATTTTTGAATGTTTGGACCAGAGAAAGTGACTTCGAGAAAGGTGAGATTAGCGTGTTGGGTTTCTTTAATCGAAGGCTGCTGTGAAATACGGGAAAGGTAAGAATTCAATTGGCCAGCAGTCAGGGAAGACAGAGCATAACTTAGTACTTCTGCGAAACATATGGGATAAGAAGTGGAGAGATGAGTGAATCGCAAGTGCCTAGAATTACTACAAGTGGTACTATTAGAGACAGTTCTGTAAAAAGATACTGATATAGTTAGCTGTACAAAAGTGAGAGTGGAGACAAAATATCTACGATAGTAACATATAAGACAATCCGTTTGGTACTGCTCTAGGGTTAAACAACAAAAGTATCAACTATAATTACTAGAAATTTTTAACATTTTAGCAATATATGTAAATTTTTTACATACAAAGATACACACTCATATGATCGCAGAAAGTCAATGTTTGAGTTCCAGCGCAGCTAATATTATGACTGCCCAAATAGCTATATATATATTAGAACACACGCTCATACAAAGCTCTTAAACACACATATCCATGCACACGCACGTGTACATCTCTTACACACACATGCATATATATGTATGTGTGTGCGTGTATGCATGTATATATGTGTATATATATATATATATATGTGTGTGTGTGTGTGTGTGTGTGTGTGTGTGTGTGTGTGTGTGTGTGTGTGTGTTAATAAGGGTGATGAATAATTACAACGCCTGTCTGCCAGAAAGAGACCCCCAAATGATTTATAGACCATTTCGGGTCTATTTCTAGCAGATATAAATGAACTATTATGATATTATTAGTATGCTGGCCACTGATAATGACTTTATCCTAATTATGTATAAAAATATATATGCGTGTGTGTATGTATAGATAGATTGAGATAGATGGCACTCCATCGGTTACGACGACGAGGGTTCCAGTTGGTCCGATCAACGGAACAGCCTGCTCATGAAATTAACGTGCAAGTGGCTGAGCACTCCACAAACACGTGTACCCTTAACGTAGTTCTCGGGATATTCAACGTGATACAGTGTGACAAGGCTGACCATTTGAATTACAGGCGCAACAGAAACAGGAAGAAAGAGTGAGAGAAAGTTGTGGTGAAAGAGTACAGCAGGCTTCGCCACCACCCCTTGCCGGAGCCTCGTGGAGCTTTTAGGTGTTTTTGCTCAATAAACACTCACAACGTCCAGTCTGGGAATCGAAACAGCGATCCTACGACCGCGTGTCCGCTGCCCTAACCACTGGGCCATTGCGCCTCCTCTATATATATGACTGACCATGGGATTGCACCTAGAAGTCCGGGCAAGTTTGTTGTTTATGGAAGACCAGCAGTCGCCCATGCATCCCACCATACCCTCTCCACGTCACCAAGGGAAAAGCAAAGGGCCCGGTACAGCTTTGCACTTGTGACGTGCGCCTTCACACGTGTATAGTATGAAAAGGTTAATCATATGCCACAAGCCGATAAAGCTTCCATCATAGATAAACCACACTATAACCACAGAAAATAGAGATTCAGTGCGTAAGCTTCTTTCCTTTGGTACTCACAACGGCGTGGCTTCAACTTCATCAGGACTCCATGAAAACTATGTGATAAATGCGTTGTTGTTACGCAGTGTGTCTTGAGAATTTTAAACTCGGCGAAGTTCATCCCACCCCAGATATAAAGAAACTCATTTTCTTCTACTTCTACGGAGTGTCTGTGAAAAACAGAGAGAGAGAAAGAAAGAAAGAAAGAAAGAAAGAAAGAAAGAAAGAAAGAAAGAAAGAAAGAAAGAAGGAGAAGGAAAGAGAGAGAATGACAGAGAAAGAAAGAGAGAGAAGAGAGAGAGAGAGAAATGAAAACTTGTCCCCGGTGTATAATATCGAGTCTGAAAGACTAAGTTGACTTCGGTGGGATTAGCGCCTGAACGAATTACGCTGTAACATCTCTGCTATCTCGCCTCATGTTCATCAACTGAACATGGACTAAATGCAACTTCAATTTATATCTATTTGACTGTACCTTAATACGTTTACCTAATTTGTTCCGTTCTCTCTTTTTATCCCCTATATTATGTCTGCCTCTCAGGTTTCTCACACTCAACTTCTTTCCAATCATTCCTCTACCGAACATAAATCTCATAGAGTCCCCCCCATACCTATATTTTCCTTGCAGACGTCAAACTGAAGCTGTTCAAGAACATCACCATTATTTACTATACACGGGGAGCATTCATGTTTGTATTTTGTGTGGTGTGTACGTGTGTGTGTTTGTGTGTGTGCGTATATAGATAAATATTTACATCCATCCCATAATGCAGAAGTGTCAACTGCATAAATGTAATCACGTTTCTTTATGTTTAAATTCCATGTGCATTTGAAACCCAAACGTTGAGATATACTTGAAAAGCTGTTGTTGAGTAGATGCAGTCGTTTTGAAAAAAAAAATAAATGAATAACATTTTTCGTTTAAAAAGGAAATTTTCGAATGTATAAGAACTATGTTGTTGTTTTTTTATGAATACACTTTGCTATTATTTTGTCGTTAACCAGGAAGCTGTTTTGATAAGAAAACTCAACAAGCTTATAGCTTATGTTGTACAAGAATTTAATCGTAAATGTAAACTCTTCAATATATTACTTCTGCAAATACAACGATTTTTCCTGAATGAATCTGATAAACATCTGATATTTACAGAGAAGATTGAGTGAGTGTATGTGTTTGTGCGTGCGTGTGTCTACGCGTGCGTGTGTCTACGCGTGCGTGTGTCTACGCGTGCGTGCGTGTGTGTGTGTGTGTGTGTATGTGTGTGTTATCATTATTTGTTTTCTTGTAAGAGTCATCCCACGGTTAAATGTTGAATAATTGAAAGCATTCTAAGATTAGGCAAAAACATTCCAAAAGTACAAAAATGGAAACAAATAAAAAATAATAATATCAATGCTAATAATAATACAAGAAATTTCTTCCTTTTTAAACCAACAATGAATTTAATGGAGCCAAAAAGTTATCAAATGGAGAAACAAGTTTAATTTCCTTTGAGATTCTTCCATTCCGTTTAAGCGTGACCAATCTATGCTTTTCAAAGTTTCTTCGATAGAATGCCAATTAAGAGACCGGGTTTTGATTAGACAGATCAAACGCCCTCTTGTAAACCAACTGAAATAAATGCTTGCATTTTAGTGTAAATATTGACATAACATTGGTTGTTTTCCTTCCATCAGTATCTAAATTCTTGTCCGACAGCAACTGCGAACATAGACCTACGTCCGGCATTTCCTTCGAGTGTACAACACTAGTCGATAAATGCTGAAAACGAAACGATTCAGGCGTCCCTATTGACTTGCGTGAATGAACTTCGGCTCTTGTGTAATGATAGATCCAAACACTGGTGGGGTGAGGGAATTTGAGGTTGGGGTTGATAATTGGAAACCTGATTACTTCGGTGCATGTCTTGAATGAAACCTTGTATTTTCTATTTGAATAGACACAGTGTCTCCCTTAGGAAAAGCGAAAATATAAAGTGAGAAAGAAAACTTAATCCAACTTAGCAAAGTCATCCCTACTGCAATAAATAATACGAAAATAAAATGTAAGTAAACTATGTTAATCGTTTTTTTTTGTTTTGTTTTGTTTTGTTTTTTTTCTGTATTTTTGCTGTTTTCCCTAATTTTACGAAGATAATTGAAGTGATGGTGGCTGGTTGTATTCGTTTCTGAGTTTGCCAAATATTGAGCAAATTTTATTATGGTGGTAATGTAATATGTTATAATAAAAGTAATGGAAATCTATTAATATCTTTCCTATTTTAGAAGATATTATTATTAATTCATAAAATTCAGTTTTAAAATGAAAATAAATGAATAGAATAAATTACATACAGTTATACATAAAAACGCTATAATAAAATATATAATATCATCACCGTGTTATAAGAAAATATTGAGAAAATCATGAAAACCAATACAGAACACTATTCGTCTCCAGTCTATAATTTATAACAATAAAACTGTGTACGACTTGTGGATCTACATAAAAACGAGTGCAGACGTCTGAATGTTCTATATAAAGAAAATCATAAATGAGCAAATGTGAGGTAAGGCAGCGTACTGATCATTGTAACCCCATCCTGACCTCGATGGGTGACGTCGACGGAGTTGATAGTCAGTTGGATCATCTGTTAGTGAATTCCTTCAGAAGAAATGTAGACAAATAATTTTTTCAGTGGGGTGAACTTCTGTGGCGAAATGACTGGAAAAGCATACTTTATGCATGGGGCATACGAGGGAGTGCGGGAGGAAGGAGATTTTGGGTGCATTACGAGGGGGTGCTGAAAAGCTCCTGGCTATGGATAAAAGAAAATACAGAAGGGTCAGTTAATTACGATTTTATTCAACATATTCCCCTCTCAGATTCATTCACTTGTTGCAGCGGTCCTTCGGTTTTTCTAAACCCTGTAAAAGAACTCGGAAGGATGGGCCTCCAGACAGGCCTTTCGTGACACCCTAAAAAACTAGGAACTTTTCAGCACCCCCTCGTACATGGATATGGAAGATTTTAGCTCAGGTAAGAGTAGACACATAGTTTAGTGGTTAGAGTATTCGACACACGATCGTAGATCATGAGATCGATAGCCGGAGGCGCATTGCATTCTTGAGCAAGACATTTCATTTCACTTTGCCCCAGTCGTAATTAAACTTATTTCAGAGGTGCCGTTGCTTGGTTACATGCATGTGAGGCTGCGTGTGAATTATATAACAACACCAAGCAAACACTTAATAGTAACTTTTATTTCACTGCACGAGTAATATTAAAGTTGGTCATGAATTATAAAGCTTCAACATCAAGTCAGCACAACTGAAGGAATAATTCTGTAGTATTCATAGTTAATTGTTTACAATGAGCTCTGAACTGAAACTTGACAAGGCAAGAGAAAATATACACAGTAGATTCAATTTGGCCAACTAAATTATCATGTCCAAGCTGAGCTAAAAGTCATGAAAACGACTATTGCAAAGGTGAGAGAGTGTGTAGCAGTTTCGCAGGTTAGTACGCACTCTGAAAATTGGTACTAAATCCAGCTTATATATATATATATATATATATATATATATATATATATATATATATATATATACTCACTTTTACTCACTTTTACTTGTTTCAGTCATTTGACTGCGGCCATGCTGGAGCACCGCCTTTAGTCGAGCAAATCGACCCCAGGATTTATTCTTTGTAAGCCTAGTACTTATTCTATCGGTCTCTTTTGCCGAACTGCTACGTTACGGGGATGTAAACACACCAGCATCGGTTGTCAAGCGAAGTTGGGGGGACAAACACAGACACACAAACATATACACACACATACATATATATATATATACATATATACGACAGGCTTCTTTCAGTTTCCGTCTACCAAATCCACTCACAAGGCTTTGGTCGGCCCGAGGCTATAGTAGAAGACATAATATATATATTATATATATATATATTATATATATATATATATATATATATATATATATTATATATATATATTGTATTGTATTGTATCTAGTTTCAGCTCATGAGCTGTGGCCATGCTGGGGCACCACCATTTGGTGTTGTTACATATATATATATATATATATATATATATATATATATATATAACTCTACCGTGGAGGTGCAATGGCTCAGTGGTTAGGGTAGTGGACTCGCGGTCATAGGATCGCGGTTTCAATTCCCAGATTGAGCGTTGAAGTGTTTATTGAGCAAAAACACCTAAAGCTCCACGTGGCTCCGGCAGGGTGTGGTGGCGAACCCTACTGTATTCTTCCACCACAGCTTTCTCTCACTCTTTCTTCCTGTTTCTGTTGTACCTGTATTTCAAAGGACCAGCCTTGTCACACTCTGTGCCACGTTGAATCTCCCCGAGAACTACTTTAAGGGTACACGTATCTGTGGAGTTCTCAGCCACTTGCACGTTAATTTCACGAGCAGGCTGTTCCGTTGATCGGATCAACTGGAACCCTCGTCCTCGTAACCAACGGAGTGCCACGATAACTACATTAGGGAAAAGTACCATAGAGATCGAGATGAGCGATCGCGACCAGTGTTGAGCCATGTCGTGGCTGGAAGTCCGTAATGCGGTGACTCGGGTTCGAGTCCCGCTACAGAGGAAATGATGATGAATGTGAGGAGAAAGAGAAGGTGAGGTTTTTAGTGATACTACTGCTATAGATGCTATTATTGCTCGACTTGGTGGTGGGGATTGATGGCTATTGTAATGGTGGCGGTCCCATTGTTATTACTTGTGTTAGTGAAGGCAGAGTTTGTTGTGCCGATGATCTTAATCTGGTTGCGATTTTAGAAGGAGAGGATGAAGCTAGCGTTCGTACTGGTTGCTGGAGATATTCCAGATGACTGTGGCCAAAAGCAGAAAATTTCAAATTCAGCTGCACACAAATATGGAAATAAAGAAATTGTTTAAATATTATTAGTAATAAGTAGTAGTGGTAGTAGTAGTAGTAGTAGTAGTATTAGTAGTAGTAGTAGTAGTGTCGGTAGGAGTATAAACCGTACTGGTACAAGGAAGTGCTTGAAGTGGTTGTAATAGTTGTTTTATTAGAAGTATTAGTAGTTGTAATAATCCTTTCTACTAAAGGCACACAGCCTAAAATTTCGGAGGAGAGGACTAGTCGATTGTAACGACCCCGAAAGGATGAAAGGCAAAGTCGACCTCGGTGGAATTTGAACTCAGATCGCAGCGACGGGCGAAATACCGCTAAGCATGTTGTCCGGCGTGCTGACGATTCTTCCAGCACGCCACCTTTAGTAGTTGAAATAATGCTGGCTTTGGTTGTGATGACGGAAGCCATACTTGTACTGGCGTTGCTTGTAGTGGTAGTGGTGGCTATTATATTTGTAGTAGCATCAGCAGCAGTACTAGTAGTAGTAGTAGTAGTAGTAGTAGCAGCAGCAATAGCAGTAACAACAACATTAGCAACATCAGTATAAGACAAAGACGAATAGCTAAATATTTGCCCACTAATATGGACGGACGCTGTCCTTTTTGCTTTGCAACTAAAACGCTCGGTTGTTTGAAAGTTTGTGAACAGCTGTAGATCTCCCAGCCGTTTTCTTCATACAATTCCTCGGCACACCCATACTAAGTCATGCAAGCCAAACAACTCAAATAACACCCTACTTTTCCCTAACGCCTTCGTTCTCTAGCGTTGTTTGGTCATTAAGATATGGCGGAACCGGTCTTATAGAATGAAAGTATATATATTTTTTTTATATCCTGCTTTTTTTTTTTTTCGCTCGTGTGTTTTTGCTTTGAATTCTATAACGAGGCACAAAAGAAGAAAAACAGTTAGGTTAATATTATATAAATGTCTGCAGAGCATCTTTCAGTGAAATACTATTAAAATAAGTCGATCGAACTAAAATACATGTTTTCTTTTATACAAACGTATGTATATATATATATGTGTGTATTTGTGTGTGCGTGCGTGTGAGCATGTGTATGTGTCTGTATATGTATATGTATATATATGTATATATATATATATATGTGTGTGTGTGTGTGTGTGTGTGTGTGTGTATGTATGTATGTATGTATGTATATGTATGTGTATATGTATATATATATATATGTATATATTTATACGTACATATGTATATGCATGTATATGTATGCGTATTTATATGCACCTATATGTATATATATATATATATATATATATATATATATATATATATATATATATATATATATATATATATGTGTGTGTGTGTGTGTATCTGTGTATATATGTATATATATATGTATATGTATGTGTATGTATATATATATATATATATATATATATATATATATATATATGTTTATACTCCTCTTTCACTCCCTTTCTCTCATGCACTTTCTCTCTCTCGCCCTACATATATGTATATACGTATGTGTGTATGTGTGTGTCTGTGTGTGTATGCGTGTGTGTGTCACATATTTTCTAAGAAAACATACTGAGGATAAACATGTACAATATATTTCAATCAAAAGACTGCGAGCTGGCAGAAACGTTAGCACGCTTAGCGGTATTTCGTCTGTCTTTACGTTCTGAGTTCAAATTCCACCGAGATCGACTTTGCCTTTCATCTTTTCGGGCTCGATAAATTAAGTACCAGTTGCGTTATTGGGATCGATCTAATCGACTGGCCCCCTCGCCTTAATTTCGGGTCTTGTGCTTAGAGTAGAAAAGAATATATTTCATATAGTGCATATATATGTATATATGTCTTATCTCTGTGTTTGTTCCAAAGCAACACTTGATAACTGGTATTGATGTGTTTACGTCCCTGTGAATTAGCGGTTCAACAAAAGATACCGAAAGAATAAATATCAGGCTTTAAAAAAATAAGTCGTTTCATTCGACTAAAAATTCCTTAATCTGGTACCCTAGCATGGCTGCAGTCTAATGACCGAAAGAAGTAAAAGTTCTAGTTTAGGTGGCCAGACGGATAGATAATTGTTGGCTTCAAATTTTGGCACAAGACCAGCAATTTCGATGGAGGGTCTAGTTGATTACATAGACCCAGGTGCTCAGCTGGTGCTTATTTTATCGACCCCGAAAGGATGAAAGGTAAAATCGTCCTCTGCAGCATTTAAACTGAGAACCTAAAGACGGACGAAATACCGGTAAGCATTTTACTCGGCGCGGTAACGATTGTGCCAGCTCGCCGCCTCAAGTAGAGAAATATTAATGGGCACAAACAGGCAAATATCAATACGTAGCAGTACTAATATTTATGTGCATAAATGTATGTGTGTGTGTGTGTGTTTATGACAATATAGTATATGTTTACAATATGAAAGTGGACGACACGCGAAGGACGAGGGGGTATACATTTGTTTGTATAGTAGTGTTATTTGCGTACATTGGATGAGAAAGGAAAGAGAAAAAAGAAGAGGAGAAGAAAGGAGAACAAAATCGAAAGTAAGGTAGTAGTCAGAGAGTGCGCATGCTTTTAGTATTGTGTGAAACCTAGGTACACCACTCATATGATAATTGCCATATTCATCCGCCTGTTTTGTGTCAAATTTTTGCTTTTTGTTGTCTTATACTTTGTACTGCCTTAACAACAACAAACACGGTTTCAATATGTATTGAAATCAATGCTTGGGATGTAATTTAGTCATTGTTCTGTGAGAGATAAACATTAGTTCTTTTCCTTTAAAAGGACTCGCAATTTCACTCCGAGAAAATACCAGATTGTTATATTGAACTATGAATCAAATATATTAATGGATTTTTTTTTTTTTTTTTTTTTTTTGCTTAATCACAGAGTGTGAAATTTTTAAATCGGGTAGTGTTGTCATGAAAACTCAGATAATTTCTATCAGATTTGCAAATAGACGATGAAAGTCTAAAGAATTTCGAACGATATTTCGCCCTACATTTTTATTCTACATTCAGATATTGGCTTCGCATCAAACACGTTTTTAACAGATTGATCGGTTATTATCTGAGTGAGGTCAAATAAGGTCAAAATTGAGATTACGAAATAATGTCTGATGTATTTTAGAGAGAGATTTATATTTCAGAAGGACACAGATATTTCAATCTATTCCAGTAGAAAAATATTCGGTATATTTATGATTCCTAATTTATCTATCAGGTGTTACGAATCAAAAAAAAATAATAAACTAGTTAATAAAGTACTCAATATATTTTAATATGCACAGATAAGTATTTATTCGAGTGGTGAGCCTCATCTCTTTCAACTAAATTTGAGAACTTCATCGGAGGTAAATGATTGCTTCGAGAGTGAACCAAAACACTTGAGCTCATCTGTTGTGTAATATCGCATATGAAGTCTTATATTCTTTGGTGAGCTTCAAAATCTGTACATCAGGTAAAGTACTCAAATTTGGACAAACTCTCAAACTGCTGTGAGGGGAATAACTCGAAGTTTCAAACAGATATGCATCAGTGAATCATATTCCTCACTTTATAATACGAATTGAGTACTTTCGAAGATTATTCGCGGGAAGAAAGAAGTAAATAGTGGTTTTCCAGACAAAAAGGGTACAAATAAGATGTTAAAAGGTAGAATTACAAGATGAAGTGGAACGTCATGGCGCATTCATATGTTAAACTCAAACTACATCTTATTGCAGACTGTAAAATTTGCAACAATCACAATAGCATCTAAATTAGCAAGGCAACCAAATTGTTTTGGTAGGAGAAAGAAGTGCCTTCCGTGTATGTGGCAGTTTGACTGTATGTCAAATACATACGAACACATATTTTCAGAAGGCTTACAACAGAACTACGGAATATATGCTTGAAGAATACGCGTTGGGTGGAAATGAAAGGAAGGAAGCGGTAACCGGATTAAAAAAATAGAACTTTTTATAGGTCAGTGGAACAGGAAGGAAAGAAGAACCGTGGTATTTTGTTTTCTTTTATCCGAAGGAAGGACGGACAATGCGTAGATTTAAGCGTACGAATGTGTGTCAGCATGTATATGCGTATATCAATAATATGAATTTAAGTAGCGAACGTTGTTACTACCGATGAGAAACTTACGGATGTCACATAATATAATTCTCTTTCTACAATTTAATCCAGAACAACGTTTCTATACGAAATCAGTGTGGTGCGCCTTTTCAGTGACGTGACCTGGAAGGTAAGAAATATTGTTGTGGTACCCTGAATATGATGTTGATAAGTTTGATGAGGTGATACTGGTCCTTAACCCATCTGAGTAGCCTGTCCATAATTTGTCTACTTCTACAGAAGTATACATTAGTTTACTGGGCTAGAAAACTACATGAAGGAGAGCGATAATAAATATAATCATTATCAGTAATTTTCAGACAATAGCTTAGCATTAGTTTTTAATTAATTGATCTTATAGGTAAGTATGTGTTGAGTTACATTTTTAGCCTATTGCATAATAACGAAATGAAACGTGACTTTTAAATGAATAAAAGTTTCCATCTCTTACCAAACAGCTTTGTTTATATTTTACATACACTCTACACTGCGGAACACTCTCTTCATTAACTGTTGTCTGAAGATTACAACTACCCCGGCACCTAATGATACTTTTGCTCCTGTCGTTTGTTCCAAGTTGCATTGATGATACAAGAGAATATCTTGGTTGTTTTTGGACCTCACTATTGCACACTGTTGCTCTATGTTATCCATGCGGCTACGACACCAAACTGGAAGCAGTTGAGTTGCAATAATTCCAACCATGCAGAAGCTGGGCTTTTTTCATTAGGTGATTGTTTACCTGGAATGTAATGTAATTATGTCAAACACATGACCTATTTAAGAACTTCAAACCAATTAACATAAACGTTTCCCTGTATGACAAAAAGAACAGGGTCGAAAGTCAAGATAGTCCAGATGTCTGCATTTATGATGCATTCTATAATATGTTATGAATCTATCTTGGAGATTTTGCACAAAAAAACCAACAAAATGGTTTACACGTAGCATTCTGTAATGGTGACTAAAAGATAGGCTTGTCTAACATACTATAGAATTTTAAATATATATATTTGTTTTAGTCAATATTGCTAGGTGTTAAAGTCTAATGTATGTATAAGAAGCGGTAGATATGATATACATTTTTATTTGGTTTAACCTCAGCTTCAGTAGAATCAAGTCATGCGTCCTCTCTCCTTTAGGTTTACACATTACATAATGCATATCTGTTGTTGTACTTGTCGTTTATCTCTAAGGCATCCCTGATTGAGTAGATCTATGACTAATCATGCAGCAATTGGGAACAACCCGTCTTTTTTAAGAAAGAAAGGGCATGAGTTGAGGGAGATTTGGTTGCTATTTCTTACAGATCGAGAAACTACATATAATCTTCCTTGATGGTTCATATAATTAACATTTATACACTGTGGTATATGGACTTGTTTGTTGGTTTCAAATACCCTATGATATATAAGTTATTGACAATTAGAAATGACGGCACTTGACTTAGTTCTGCTTACGATTGTTCTAAAAAGAAACAAAAGCCCCAATCGCCAAGCTGCCGGACGCATATTCTCTTGAACAGAAATAGCCATTACAGAAAGACTTACTGAGTTTACATAAACATCGTGTAGGAATCCACAGTGTTTGTAATATTTCCTTCTTTTCCTGCAATTTTTTAAACTATACTCTTCCATTCAACAAGATTAATTACTATCTCATGGCATACAGTTTCATGGAATTTAAAGATGCAAAAATAATACGAATGGATAGGACGGGATCAACATGGAGTTAAACATTGATAACCTTGTGACGATGACGAGTTGACTGCGTAGAAATTTATTTCTTTTTAATGCGTTTTTCGTATTTGGATTGAGGATAAAATATCACGAAATGATGTCCAGTATTCATTGTACTTCCTCCTCACCGTCAAGCCTCATCCTTCCCCCCCCTTCTAACTAATACGCTTTTCTTTATCATTTCCCACTTTCTAGCAGTATCGTATAATCTTTCTTTGTTTTTTCTCCTTCTACACACACACACACACACACACACACACACACACACACACACACACATACACACTCTCTCTCTCTCTCTCTCTCTCACTCTCTCTCTCTCTCTCTCTCTCTCTCTCTCACTCTCTCTCTCTCTCTCTCTCTCTCTCTCTCACTCTCTCTCTCTCCCTCTCTCTCTCTCTCTCCCTCTCTGTACAACTATCTAGCTAATTACTCCGCAATCATTTTGCCTATTTGTATCACTCTCCTTTCGTCTTCACTATATACAATGAAGTAGAGAAATTTGAAAAGGCAACACGAAACCGGTTATTTCTCCAAATACAATGTTTATATATCAAAAAAAATTTATAACATTTTTCTGACATAATTTAAATATATACTTTAACCATGTAACACAAGCCTTCTGTAGTTCTTTCACTCTTATTATCTTTTATACATCCAACCACGTGCTTTCACATACCAACTTTCTCACCTATATATATATATATATATATATATATATATATATATATATATATATGGGGGGAGGTACATGTGCGTGTACACATGCTCACACAATAACACATACACATATGCGCACTAACATGCATACACACACACATACACGCATATATATATATTAGAAAGAGAGAGAGATGCATACATATATACACTTACAAACGTATATGTATACATACATACATATATATATATATATATATCCCTCTCTTTCTCTCTCTCTCTCTCTCTCTCTCTCTCCCATATGTATGTGTGTATTTACGAGCAATTTTTCGCTTACACATAATTTGGAGCATTTTGAACTATTACTAAGTGCCTATCCAATATGGACCATCCAACTTGGAGTGACTAATGCTTATTTGTGCATGACACACGTTAATGTATTGTAGTAGTTTCATTGTTACGTTGTTTGAAAATAAGCATGTATTTGTATACTCAGCTTTTAATAGTTATAATAATAATAATAATATTAATAATGGTAAGTGCCAATTATTGTTGGGTCCTTGGGAACAGTATCAGAAGGCATCAAGAGGAATAGAGTAAGTACCCAGTAGAACTGTTACAAAAGCTTTGCTTCCTTGGCACGGCCAGAATAATCAGAAAAGTATTCGATAATTGAAAAGAACGGATAGGCTGCATGTAACAAGCCCGCTATGCATGCAAGACTCCACGAGCTCTCTGGAAACGCGGGTGTTCAATATCCTTAAACAACCCTTATTCAGGGACCTTTTGAGCGGTATAGACTACTCGACCTGAATAAAATTTTAACTGGGCTCCGCCTGCAAAGTTATCCGCTGTTAATTTTGGTATGAGATCACCATGTCGCGCACACATGGTTGTGATGCATGTGCTTGGTGTACCCTTATCAGACGGGTAGTCCTGATGGATATACTCGGCTTCGTATATTTTACCCCAGTGTCACTTTCATTGCATGCTCTTCTTTCTTGCTCAATAATAATGATTACAATGGTTTTAAATTTGACACAAGGCCCACAAATAAGTGAGGGGCTAGCCAATTACCTAGAACCCAGTACTTGAGGGCAATTTGCCGAAGGTAAGTATGGTCATACATTTTCATGGTAAATATGAGTCATTTTTTTATTCTTGTTCGATCACTTCCTTCTAACAGATCTTGTGACATTTCCTAGTATTTTGATGTACCACTCGTTGTTCACTGCACCGTTACGTGCCCAAAAAGTGGAATGAAACTTTTGTCATCTTCTCTCAAATCACAATGACTTTCCGGGTCGATCGCTGCTCTTGAACTTTTTAGACCGTGTAGAAGAGGTGTGACGCAATTCCAGTGACTGAACCTTCATTTCCGAATCATAAAGATAATACCATGTTTCCTACCCTGTCACAAGGACAGAAATAACATATATTCGTTGCCTTCAGAGGCTTCCAGCAGATCAGAGCAGCAGACTTCCATCCTCTCCACTTCAAATCGACTGTCAACTGTCGTGATACCAACTTTTCATGCTCCTTCAAACACCCAAAGTTTTCAACCATCTTCTATAATGCATTGTACCCACAGTCCATTTATATAGCAAACTTTCGATTTTTTCACTCGTCTGTCTGCGAATCAATTCGTCTAATCACTAATGATTCATCTCAGGTGTTGCAGCTGATAATCTCCCATTGCATGGTTTCTCTTCTACGTTGATTTCTCCTTCTTGAAACGTTTTCCTCCATCTGTAAAAGAAACTCGTAGCCTTCTATGACTATCGGACTCCACCTTCGTCAAAAAGCCAATGATGACCCGTTCTTCTGCTTGGAACTTATTACTGAATTCCAAGCATATGAAGAACGGATAGAAGTGGTACTATAAAAGAAGAGCTATTCTGTTGATGTGCAATCTGAGCAACCTATATCCTTTTCTTCTCTAGGCACAAGGCCCGAAATTTGGGGGGAGGGGGCCAGTCAATTAGATCGACCCTAGTATGCAACTGACACTTAATTTATTGACTCCGAAAGGATGAAAATCAAAGTCGACCTCGGAGGAATTTGCACTCAGAACGTAAAGACAGACGAAATACCGCTAAGCATTTCGTCCGGCTTGCTAACGTTTCTAATTTCTTTATTGCCCACAAGGGTCTAAACATAGAGGGGACAAACAAGGACAGACAAAGGTATTAAATCAATTACATCGACCCCAGTGCGTAACTGGTACTTAATTTATCGACCCCGAAAGGATGAAAGGCAAATTCGACCTCGGGGGAATTTGAA
Source organism: Octopus bimaculoides (assembly GCF_046866305.1). Taxonomy (NCBI): domain Eukaryota; kingdom Metazoa; phylum Mollusca; class Cephalopoda; order Octopoda; family Octopodidae; genus Octopus; species Octopus bimaculoides. The sequence continues at coordinate 105,477,498 of NC_142932.1, read as the reverse complement.
CTCAGAACGTAGAGATAGACAAAACACCGCTAATCATTTCGCCTGGCGTTCTAACATTCCTGCCAGCCCGCCGCCTTTGAGCGACCTGTATCAATTAATAAGTTATGTCGAATTTTGCAATACTTCCGTTACAACTCCTGCGCGCGCGCGTATGTGTGTGCGCGTGTACGTGCGTGTGTATGTGTTTTACTTGCTAAAATCTAAATAACGCTAGGAATAGGTGCGTTTGCACTCATATAAAAGTTCAATAAACAAACACTACCTTATAAGGGTCCGAACACATATGCAGATAGGTGTTTACAGCAGCGAACACAACATTGTTGATCTATGTCTATGCTATATTCAGGAGAGTGAGGCAAAGAGGTGAACAAATTCTGTTTTTTTTAAAAGCGGATTCAGCAGAAACCACGACACAAGGAACTTCGCTACAGAATTTTTGAGTGTAGAAGAGTTTTACGAAAAGCTTCAAAGACTCTAAGTTGAAAGAAATGTTTATATTCAGCTAAGAAAAGGGAATATAGATAGTAGTTATTGATGTTGCTGTTGGCAATCCGTCGCTTGCAACGACGAGAGTTCCAATTGATCCGATCAACGGAACGGCCTGCTCGTGAAATTAACGTGCAAGTGGCTGAGCACTCCACAGACATGTGTACCTTTAACGTATTTCTCGGAGATATTCAGCGTGACACGACTGGCCCTTTGAATTACAGGCTCAACAGAAACAGGAAGTAGGAGTGAGAGAAAGTTGTGATGAAAGAGTACACCATCCCCTGCTGGAGCCTCGTGGAGCTTTAGGTGTTTTCGCTCAATAAACACTCACAACGCCCGATCTGGGAATCGAAACCGTAATCCTATGACCGCGAGTCCGCTACCCTAACCACTGGGCCGTTGCGTCTCCACGAATAATAACTCTAATAGGCCAAAATATAACAAAGTATTTTTGTGAATTAATGAGTTCTTTGTAAACTACATGGTTTAGCGGTTAGGGTATTCGGCTCACGATCGAAAGTTCGTCAGTTAGATTCCTGGCAGCGCGTTGCGGCCTTGAGCAACACACTTTATTTCACGTTGCTGCAGTCTACTAAGCTGGCAAAAGCGAGTAGCACTTGTATTTTTCAAAGTGCCAGCTTTGATACATCTTGAGTCACATTGAATGTCCCTGCAAACTACTTTAATGTTACGCACATCTGTGGAGTACTCAGCCACTTCCACTTTAATTTCACGAGCAGGCTGTTCTGTTGATTGGATCAGCCGGAACCCTCATCTCGTAACTGACGGAGTGTCTATTTTTTTCTTTTTTAGCTTACAGTTGCGAAAGCTGAAACTAGAATAGTACAGAACCGAACACAGGATACGAAACATTAACTGTGCAATTAGAAATAGCAGTGTGTTGAACAGTATCATAATTCATAGAATATGATGCATTATTTCTAAAGTTTTGTATTGTGCACACAACCGCCGTCCCCGCCATTATTGCAACCACCACCATCACCACCAATATCACCGCTACCGTTATCATTTGTAGTACCATCGCTATCACCTCCAATATTACTATCAGCTTTAATGTTCTTAATAAAAGACACGAAGAATTAAAGGTTTGCGAATTTCAAGAGAATACCGAAGGAAATAGAGTTCCATAGGTCTGGGAATACTAGTCTTTTATTCTTTCTTTGTTTGTTTTTTTTGTAGTTCTTTTTCTGCTCAAATCTCTGAAATATTTCAGCATTTTCCTTTCTAATGTTCTTCACTTTATTCCAATATGCATGATTCGATTTTTCTTTGGGCAATACAAGTTAAAGAAAAAGAAATGGTATTGGAAGAATGGCATCAAATAAAAGGATTAATTAAAAATACGGAAAAGTCAGCATGAGTTGTTACAACAACAAGAACACCAAAAACAACAACAGCTGCAGCAGCAACAGCGGTAATACCATCAACAACAGCCTCAACAGAAACAGCAGCATCAGCATCGTCAATAGAAACAACAGCAAAGACCGTGGACCTCACTGAAACATCAACAATAGCACTAGATTGTTGTCATATGAAACAGCTTTTATTAACCATAAATATATTGATAATCCTTTCTGTCACAAGCACAAGGCCTGAAATTTTGAGGGTGGGGCTAGTATATTACATCCACCCCAGTGTTCAATTCGTACTTATTTCATCGATGCCAGAAAAAAATGAAAGGTAAAGTCAACTTCAGTAGAATGTTGAACTCAGAACGTAAAGACCAATGAAATGCCACTAAGCATTTTCCCCGGCGTGCTAACGATTCTGCCAGCTCACCGTTTTAATAATAATGCTTTTTACAATGCTTAGCGGTATTTCGTCTGTCTTTACGCTCTGATTTCAAATTCCGCCGGGGTCGACAAATTAAATACCAGTTGCGTACTGGGGTCGATCTAATCGACTGAATCTCTTCCCCGAAAGCTCCTGGCCTTGTGCCTAGAGTAGAAAAGAATAATGCTTTTTACTATAGGCATAAGGCCTGAAAATTTGGTGGGGTGGAGTTAGTCGATTACATCGATCCCAGTGCTCAACTGACACTTATTCCATCGGTCCCGGAGGGACGAAAGGCAAAATCGACCTTAGGGGAATTTGAACTCAGAACGTAAAGACGGACGAAATACTGTTGAGCATTTTGTCCGGTGTGCTAACGATTCTTCCAGCTTGCCGCCTTAAACATAAGGATAACACTCATAAATATTCTCAATTTAGGTAGAAGGTCAGCAATTTCTGCGGTAGGAGAGAGGTTTAGTCAATGACATCGACACCAGCGCCCAAAAGGTTCCATATTTCATAACGCCCAGGAGGGCTAAAAGTTGAAGTTGACCACGGTAAGATCAAAAAGCACAGCACTTTATCCAACTCCCTAATGACTCTGATGACGATTCTGAGGAAGGTATATTTATATATTTTTTTTTATTATTCGTTTCAATCATTTGACTGCGGCCATGCTGGAGCACCGCCTTTAGTCGAACAAATCGACCCCAGGACTTATTCTTTGTTAGCCTAGTACTTATACTATCGGTCTCTTTTGCTGAACCGCTTAGTTACAGGGTACATAAACACACCAGTATCGGTTGTCAAGCGATGTTGGGGAGACAAACACACACACACACACACACACACACACACACACATACACCCCAATGAATATCTAATTATCATCATATGTAAGACCTTTGTCTTCGTATCTACAATTGTCTTAGCCACGTTATGTTTTTATTTTATATTATATACCGTATTTGATGGCATTTGAATTTTTTCTTTTTTTTTTTTTTAATTCAATAAGGATGTCTCAAAAAATCACTCCGAATCCTGTCTGAGAAGTAACCCCATTTTAATGCTCTAAAATGCTCTTTCCTGAAGTTGCGCTACTGAAATTGAAGTGCATCTAATATACCAGTACGTCTTTTTATGCCAACAATATGGCGTATATTATAATTTTAATGTCACCGTTTCTAACAGACTGGAAATCAGAAAGAATGAGAAGGAAAATATTGGATTTGAAACAAGAAGTCAGATTACTGCCACGTCCACGAGATTTTTCATTTTCGTTTTTTCGTTTTCTATTAAAACCAACGTAAGTTTGGATTCTTGTTATTAGCAATTTTGATGTCGATGACGTCGTCTTGGCTATCCTCGTTGTTGCTGTTGTGGTTGTTATTATTGTCAATCACGATCTAATCCCCAGCAGGAGTAAAACACCTTCAGCATTTGCAATGCTATCCTAATTTAACTACGTCTTTTAGTTGTTGCGTATGTTCATTGTAATTGATGTTTGATAGCCATACCCTTTCCCCACCGTGTTCTCTGCTTATACATATACATATATATATATATACATTTACAGACACACACACACAGGCACATATATATATATATATTCCCATCAGTTGGTTAAGCACTGACAAGCATCAAATCTAAAGTAAACAGCAGTAGTATCTTCATTATCAATATTCAAAGCTGAAACGACGCTTCCAGCAAAATATATTTCATGTAGAGTTTCTTTAAAAAACCGCTCTATGATTATCATTATAAACATATATACGTATGTAAATATGTATGTATGTATGTATGTATATTGTGTATGAGCAGGGTGAGTGAAGGATTATATATTACATATATCATTTAAAATCTATGTATATACTTATAAAAAAAAATATATTTATCTCGAACGCTCCGCTGGATATCTGCATTTTTTCATCTAGACGTATATTTGTATACGCATACATTGATATATATATATATATATATATATATATATATATATATATATATATGCATACACACATGCATACATACATACATGTCATCATGAAAACACATATATACATATATATATATAATTACATGCACAGGAATATGCACTTGCACACACATACACTTACTCATGTATTCTACACACACACATACATACACACACACATATGCTATATATACATGCTATATATATATATATATATCATAAACACTAGGAAGAGAGCAAGAAAACGTAAGCTAAGAAGATGTGTTTGCAGCAAATTAGCTATTGTCAGAGAAACTCTTTAAAGAAACATAAACACAGAAAAGGGAAAGAAGAAAAAAGAGAAACGGGAAAGAAATCCATAGTTAACGTCCACTGACAAATGATTCCAGAAATATATTAGAAGAAAATGGCGGTGCTGTATTTATCTACGACTACTTGGTATGCATAACGACACGTGTATGTTCCACATTTCATTTCGTGTATTTTTCCAGCTTATTTATCTTTATGTATTCGATGCATATTTAAACCTTTGCAAATTTAAAGATGCTTTCCTCGATGAATTTCGTTTATACTCATAGGATTTTTTCTCTCAAATTACTTCTCCCAAGTTCAAAGCTTGACAAAATCGACTTATAACGTTCGTCCGCTATTTCTACTATCTTTTTTTTTTTTTGACGGAAGATGAAATAAATAATTTCTGTTACCAGAAATATTCTAGGAGACATAAATGGAATTTATTTTCTTCGGAACTGTTTGATGTTACCGCTTTCAGATCATCGTTATATGTTTTTAAATAATTTTCATATGAAATGCAATTGCAAATAATAGCTTCGCCAGATCTTTGATGTGCTGAGAGAAATCCAGAGAATTAACCCATTGTTCTCCATAGCTCAAATACACTACTAATGGGAAGAATTAATTGGAAGCTTCTTAGTTTAACGTGAAAGAACAAGAGAAGGGTATTCAACCGGCTGTGTAGAAGGATTAACGCAAATAGAAATTGATATTTGCTCGAAATCTCATTCTTGTTTCCAAAACACTATACATGGTTGCATTTCTTCTTGGTACATCTGTTCATGTAGCAGTTTATTTTGTGTATTGTTATGTTTTAGTGTTCTATTTCGACAGAGGTATGTGCAATAGAATGATTTAGCGTTTGTCCAATCGTTTAGGAGTAATAGTGACTCGTGATAAATAGACAACAAGATAGAAGTCGAAGGTTTGGTTTCACCATAATCATTGTACACGATTTTGTGGAAAGTAAATCGAGAAGGAAAGCCACACCATTTCAACATTTGCGTAGAATCTAGAATCTAGAATCAAGAGAACCAATAATTTATTAAATGTAAGTAGGCGTTAAACAGGGAACGTTTATGTTCTGTTAAAATGAATGCAATATCTACTAGAAACAGTAGGATGTGCTGTAAATCTTAAAGCATACTAGCCAATGTATATGGTCGATGTTCAGCTTTAATTGGTCAAGACATGCGATAAATAGCAGCCAAATCATCCTCAAATTACTTACAATATTCTAAAAAGGAAAGATACATAGTATAATCTAGTTTCACACAAACAATGATAACAATAGAGAATTAACAGTTATTTATACGAAAAAATTCGAAGGTTTACTTTTTCCATTTAAGCGCAGTTTTCGTCCGCTTAATTTGTTATAAAAGGTTTACAATTCATCTGAGAGTTTTCAGTAAGCCCGACCATTATATAAACGAAAGCGAGCTAAAACATTCTCTTCTCTCTACTCACCTGACATTCGTGAAATGAACCAAAACACTGCGCCAACGACGGGAATTTTTAATTCGATATTTTGCTTTGTTTTGCAATAAAATTGCGTTCTCCTCCACCCAGCATATTGAAATATAAGAGGTTCAATACGACATTACGAAATTATATAAAGTTAAATCAAATTTGAAAACATGTTTGAGCGAGAATAGTAACACCAAACTATTATTTAGCAGGCATGATAGTAGACGCTGTAGTTTTAAAACTCAACCAAAGGAGAGAGGGGTGGAGAGAAAATGATGGAAGGATGAAAAGATAACCTGTGCATTAAAGAGTTTAATATCAGGCAGTACCCTGCCTCTTCTAACAAGAGCCGTGATACGCGAAACATCCGTGATTGTCTCTGACCATCACTTACTCCAAACGGTTGAGTAAAATATTGCTTGAAATCCGCACAGATGTGCTTGGAATTGAGTGGCACACGTTTGTCCTGATCCGTCAAAATCCACGTCGCGCCTCCACCACCTGTGTGTCCATGGAACTCTTTTCGTTCCACCTTCTTGCAGCACATGAGCTAGAGTCCATGCACTATAACGAACCACCATTATCAATAGTGGTTCGTAGAAGCATTTCTTTGGAAGATTTTAAATCCATAGACTACCTTTGATTTTCGTAATGGAAGTTATTCTCATTCTTATTACTTTACAATTCTTAGTATTTCAAATTGCAAGGGCGTTGGGTTGGCAGAATAGACAGAATCCCGAAAAAAATATTTTATGGTGTTTAGATTCAATTCTTTAAATCTAAGATCAAATCTGAGCGAAATTCATTTAGCCTCACGCCCTCTGAGTTTGGTAAAACAGATTAACAGTGACGTACTGGAGCTGATTTAATCGATTATACTCCAGCACCAATCAATTCAAATGTAAAAATCAAAATTTTATCTAGTCAGGGACTGAAGATCCGTTAGAACATTGGATTAAAGCCTGGCGGTATTTAGTTGCACCGCTTTACGTTCCGAGATCTTTGGAGGCGAAATTTACTTTTTATATTTCAGAAGAATATAAAATAGAGTTCTAGATAATAATTGAAATAGATTTAATCGCTTGTTCCCCTACCTTGTAATATGTGGTATTTTTCCTTTATTAGAAGTAAAATTTCATTTTGTAATAAAGACAAAACATTTGCACAAAACCACAGTCTTGTTTCGAAATTTACGTATTTTCGCGATCCTGGTTTATTGAATGATTCTCATATTATTGCTTGAACACAGACTAGAGAAATAATCGACATCTATGGATATCGAAATCACAAGTTATAACTTATTACCGCAAACCTTTTCTCTCGTTCTACTGATTATGCCACACTTCGTCATGTTTGACTTCAAATAATTAACAACGTTTTACATTTACTGAATGCCGTGAATTGAAGTTGGGGAGGAGTTAATCAAGACCGCTTCTTGAATGATACTGCTTTTAATGATTTTCGAGGGATTAAAGACAAAGTCAACCCAGCAAAGTTTGAATACGGAGCACAAAGGGAAGCAGCAAATATCCTCCCAGGTAATCATTTTTCTCCACTACCAATTCTGTCATTTCTTCATCACCGTCGTAATAATATACAAATATGTGAGATTTCTTGTATGAATTTTATACGAGTCAATCTTCTATTATTTATTGTTGTTGTTGTAGTTGTTGTTGTTGCTGCTGCTGCTGCTGCTGTTGTTCTTGTTGTTGTTAGTTCAACCAAAATTATTGCTACAATTATTCCTTGATGTTACCGAGACAGAATTTTGCTTGAATTTAATTGCTGCCATTTTATTTTAATAATATTTATTTATTTATCTATTTATTTCAATTCATTTTTTTTTTCTTCTCATTCTCTTCCTATGATCATTATTGTTTTAACTGCATCATTCCAAATTTAAATGCGATTTTCCAATACAAATGGCTGGAATAAGGCGAATGAACGAGAGTAGTAAACAGAAACTATGGTAACCAATATAGTTATCGTTGCTCGGATGAAATAGCCAAGATAAAGGCAAAAGAAAGATCCAGAAATTTTTATCTTTTCTCCTATTCTGAGTCTATAAAAAAACTCCAATGCTGCCAATTAAGTACAATAGGAAATACGAATACGTTTCCAAATCTGTGCATACCGTCAACATAGACACACAGGTACGTACGTATACACATTCATATACTCACAGTATGCACCACACTTACAAGACATAACATGCACATGATCATACATTCGCTGGTATTTCACATTCTCTATCTTTGGCTCACACCCTACGGTCTTTCAATCTCGTTCTTCTCTCTCTGTAAATATGTGTGTGTGTGTGTTGTGTGTGTTGTGTGTGTGTGCTTGAACGTATGTGTATTTGTAAGCATATATGTGGATACACATACACATATGAGTTCGTGTTTATGTGTCTGTGTACAAAGATTTTCCTGCCGCGTCTGTGTGTGCGTGCGAGCGTGTAAGTGCGTGCGTGCGTGCGTGTATAAGCGCACACACGATGAAAGGAAAAGAATGAATAGAAAGAGAATTTTATTATGTGAGCGAGAGACAGAGAGATAGACAGACAGACAGACAGAGACAGACAGATAGACAGACAGACAGAGACAGACAGACAGACAGAGACAAACAGACAGAGAGACAGACAGACAGACAGACAGATGGGCAGAAAGCAGACAGACACAAAGAGACAGGATGGGGCGTTATCGGAGCACCGGGAACACATCGCATGTAAGTTTATAACGACATAAAGCGGAGATGAAAAAAAAGTGCATTGTTGGAAGTTCACTGACTTCACTACATCGGAGATCACCATCTGCTGTTACCCTGTTGCTATAGGCTTATTTACATCCACCGAATCTCTTTTTAATGTTTCAGTTGTTTACCCCTATACATTTACACTCGGATCTACTGTTAATATTAATGTTATTGTTGTTGTTGTTGTTGTTGTTGTTCTTCTTCTTCTTCTTCTTCTTCTTCTTCTTATTATTATTATTATTATTATTATTATTATTATTATTATTATTATTATTGTTCAGTAGTTTTATTTTTATAATGTACTTTCACTTCACTACCGAGCGCAGCTCTGTGCGCCTTGGGTATGTGCTGTGGTTTGCTGTGGTGCTCTTATGGTTACTGTATTGAAAGTGTTTTGCGTAGGATGTGTGCAGTACCCAGTAGTGCAATTTTCTGTATGTTATATATATTTGTAAGTCCTGGTGTTTTTGTTATGTATTTGTCTGAATATTTTTTTATTATACCTAAGGCACCTACTATGATAGGAATTGTTCCTGTTTTTAGACTCCACATTCGAGTTATTATTATTATTATTATTATTATTATTATTATTATTATTATTATTATTATTATTATCGTCGTCGTCGTCGTCATCGCCGTCGTCATCCTTGTTCTTGTCTTTGCTGATGACGATGATGATGTTGCTTTTTGTTATTATTGCTAAAGCGGTTAGCTGGCAGAATCGTTAGCACACTGGGTGAAAAACTTAGTCGCTACGTTCTGAGTTCAAATTCTACCGACGTTAACTTTGCCTTTCATCCTTTCGGGGTCGGTAAATTAAGCACCAGTAATCGACCAGTCCCCTTCCCACACATTTCAGGCCTTGTGCCTCCAGTAGAAAGGAATATTATTATTATTATGTTGTTTTTTTCCTTCTTTCTTCAAGTTTTCTTCCATTTCTCGCAGAGTGTTTTCCGTACACCTAGGGCAGAGAAGCTCATTATTTGCATTCCCAGTTTACACACACAAATTCACAGGTAAAATATGTATTTAAAAAAAATTAATAAATAAATAAATTCATGAATGGATGTTGTTTTTACAGCAATAATGCTCTTCTCAGTACATGTGTCTTTCCAGTTAAGACGATTTTTTGCACTTCCTGTAGGGATGGTAAGCCTGGTATCATTTTCAAATAGGTTTCAGTACATTTTTAAAATCATTCCTAGGGATCCTACAATCACTGGTATAGTAGTCGCCTTGAGGTGCCACATTTTTTCAATTTCTATT